>NW_026895594.1:0-171186 GCF_033153095.1 Gastrolobium bilobum | reverse complement strand
GGGGTATTTGAACCCGTCTTGCCCAAAGGGCAGGATAGAGCGTTCTAACCTGTCTTCCTTGAATGGGGACGAACGTGAAAGTGGGGGGACACCCTAAAAAACTTTTAAAACGTTTCGCGAACATAAACTAAAATCATGCACACGAAATTGGCAAATATTGTCAAATCATTTCAAACTGGTCAAAACAGCCAGCATGTGGCATAGAGTCAGCAAAATATTAACAAAAATGATTACAGAATAGACCGGCATCCCGGCTCTTCAAGTTACTGGGCATCATTCCTGAACATGTCTCTCATCTCATCTTCGAATTGTTGCCCCGCGGCCCCCATTGTTCGGTTCACAAACGTACCCTCCCCGGCTGCTACGTCATTTTCTGTGGTGGATGAGAAGAAAACGCCATCAAGAACATAACCAAAACAGTCCAATTGGTCAACATCCAGGGTCACGTCGGGATTAAAGTACTTGATTTGATTAACAACATTATCAAAAGCAGACCCGACAGCCTTTTCAAGCACAGCTTGGCTATTATTATAATCGGATTGCAGAGCTCGGACGTCAGCTTGCAACTTGCAGACTTGCAAATCCAGGGCCTTATTCTTCGCTTCTGATTTGGAAATAGCAGCCAGTTTGTCTTTAAAAAAATTTATAATAGCATCCTTGTTCGCATCCAGGCCAAACAAATCCGACACAAGTTTCAAATCGGCCTGGGCCTGTTCCAAGGATGTTTTCAAGTCCGCTGCCACAATGGACAAATTTTTATTCTCTTCAGCCACCTTATCACGGTCGGCCTGAAGGGTATTCTTATCAGCGTGCAGGGTATCATTCTTAGCACATACTTCTGAGTACTTCTCCAGCAACAATGAGTACGACTTTACAAAAGAAGCCAATTTATAGGCGTACAGTTCATCCCTTTGAAGCTCCTCCTCCTGGGCCTTTGACAAAATTCCAGTTCCATAAAATTCTGGGGGAGGGCGGCTTACACCACGAAGTTCGGTAGCCACCCCGGTCTCCCGCAGAGCCCCTCTCCTAAGTCCAGAAGGAAGGGGATTGGGGGATGAAGAACCCCGGTCCATGGTCACGACAGCTCGTGTGGCACCAACGGTTTTGATTCCAGCAGAAGTTTGGAGGTTGCCGGGGTCGAGTCACTGATCAGCATCATTAGTTAAGTCCAACACTGATATTTCAGCCGTCCCAAAAGGCGTGGGCATTCCAGCTCCGGCAGTGGGGCTAACAGGCCTAGGTCGCTTATGGACAACAGGAGGACGAGCGGCAGCTTTCCCTCGCCGGGATAGAACGTAGTCCGAAACTTTACCTGCAGCAGGATTCATCTGGAAGCCTACACAAAAGCAAAACAGAGCCAATGTAAGCAAAAAAGAAAAAAAAAAAAAGAAAGCAACATTGCCAAAATATATATGCTCTATGTACAAGTTCGTACTGGTCTGGGTTAGGTTGGCATGAGACCTAGCCACTAAGGAAGCATCGCTCAAATGCCCTTGAGAGCCGACATGATCCAATAAGGTCTTACTATTGGCCTTTTCCTCGGCTGACAATCCAAGCTTGAAATCAGCCAGCTTCCGAAGATGGTGATCATAGCACTAGTATAGAGGAAATTTTCCTTCCCCGTCCTCCTTCAGAAACCACGGTCTTGCGCCAACCTCGGCGACGACTTTAAAGCTCCTTTGAAATCTTTGAATGACTCACTAAACACAGAAAATAACCTCCAGGAAGGCTTACCAAAATGACCTCGGATGCTGGTCCACCCTTTGAATTCAGCAGGCTCGGATCCAGCCCGGGGGGTATATATGTTAAAAAAATACAGAAACAGGGGTACGGTGCTCGACACAGACAGCGATGAGCACAGTTGTTCAAAGGCAACGATATAAGCCCAGCCATTGGGGTGAATTTGAGTAGGGGCAACACGAAGATGGTTCAATAATTGTATTTTAAAAGAAGAAAAAGGAAAGCGGATACCAATTTTTGTAATCAGATCACGATAACAGAAGAAAAAGGGGGGTTCTTGGGGATTCCGGCCTGAACAGACGGGCTCGTCTTCGGCGGGGCAAAAAGTATTGAATCCCATCGGGTTCCCTATGGGAAGCCCGGATATCTCTTCAGTAGTCATGAGGGATCTAAAACTGAGCACTTCCTCAGTAACCCAGGGAAACTGCTTACGCAGATCATCGCTAACGAGGGCAGAGCCTTGCTCGGCAGGGTTGACGTCGGCTTCCTGACCTTGATTAGATGAAGTAGCTTCAGGATTCAACTCTGCAGAAGAGGACTCCATAAGAACCTAGAACAATAAAGTGGGAGGATTAAACACAGAAATAACACGTAGCAAAGAAAGCATGTACCTGAATCAAACAAACTACTATGAGCAGAGCTCGATGAATCATCAGAAGAAGTTAAGGGAATAGGAGTGAATGAGCCGGGATAGTGGGTGCATCTTCCTAAAACTATGTCGGCCATGGAGTCGTTCCCCCTCTCGATGAATTGAGCGCTAAGATAGACGCAGTTGAAAGACGGATCCGGGCTTCGAACCTCGTGAGGGATTAACTCGGTTTGAGAAATAGTTCGAGCCGGAATAGGATTGGTAACGGACATTGAGGCCATACGGGGTAGAGGAGAGTCTTCACCAAGATTGTCAACTATACGTCCTCGCAAAGCACCCGGAGTACGGCCAGGTCTTTGACGACGTCCTCGTACAGAAAGACGGGACGAAGAAGCTCCCCTAATTCTACCACCTCGGTAACCTCTTAAAAGAGCGGCTTGAGTTTCCGCTTCGGTCTGAGGTCTTCTATACAGCTAGTATCTTGGCCCAGGAGGAAGGCTTTGGATGAACCTCTCTTCCTCTTGGGCGACCCTTTCTTCCTCCTCTATCATAATCTCATCACTACGGCCAAAGATTCGAGGACAGGTGGACCCCCCTTGACTGCTGAAGTTCCCCCCACGCATATCTCAGAAGAACTTGGACTAAAGGAACAATAAAATGTAAATAATCACAGGCAAGGAAGGGAGAAATATTCGAATGGGATGTGATCAGGTGGTCAAGAACGAAATATGTATAACCAGACAGCAAGCATAGTAAATAGTAAACACCATGGGCGAAAGATGATAGAGAGCAGGGGCACGTAGAAAGAAACAGCAAAAAGAAACCATAGCTTGAAGTAAAGTAAAGCACGTACCTGGAAAACGATTGAACAATTTGGTTGGAGGATTCTGGAAAATGGGTAAACTGAGGAAATCCTTAAAGAGCAACGCCAATTCAGAAATGCATGAGTGACAAATGAAGGAAAAGAGAGAAATCAAATAGCATGACCCGCGCAAACCGAAGGTCAGGGGCAAAAGGGTAACTTTGCTGGACGAGACAGTTGAAAGAGCACCCTGACAGTTGCAATAAATGCAAGCGGCTCAAACGGGCGTTGTGGCATACGATGCAAGGGCACTTGGAAAGCAATTATGATTACCTGAAAAGAGGAACCGTCTTTTCGGGAGGAGAATAGTCATAACTGGAAATTCCAATGTTATGGTTGGATCCTAACATCCGGGGTATCGTGAAGAACCGTGGTCCCAGATTAGGAAATGTCGGTTAACTCAAATGGTCACCAGCTACTACGGTCAACCCCCAGGGCATAGGTCGGATGTCTATCCAGGGCACATTGCAGAGTCATAGTCGCAAATCGAGGATTGCCAATACAAACAGAAATTATCAAAGGGTCCCCATTCAATACGACCAGATGGGTACCATGCAAACCCGGCTTTTCATCCCGGCATCCTGAAAGCTCAGTCTACCGGGCTGGGGGGCAACTGTTATGGACCAGAGGAAGACCAATAGTCGCGGAAAGCCCGAATAGCGCAAGCCCACAGGTAAGCACTATAAATAGGAGCTAAAGACCACAGGTATGGTAGAGCTTTCTGACCCTATTTTATGCAATCACGACAGTGCACACACACACCCCTCAGGCTAAGTCCGTCATATAGTGTGTTGTGATTCGTTGTCCCCAAGGTACCTAGTTCATAGGTATCTAGAGAGAAGCACTTAAATCCTAGATCAATCATCCAATCTCAATTGGACACATCTGCCTCAGGCAGAACAAGGAGTTTGTTAGAAAAAGCAAGGCTTACACAGCTGTTGTTTCTGGCTATGAATTCCCCGTTGCCATTATGATGTTTGGAGTAAGTAATTTTTTAAACACGGCTCTAATTGTTTATTCATGGAAAAGGTCCCATGTGTCATTTTTATACTCTAGCACTAACAGCTGATTCCTGACATGGTGGTTTTTTTTCTAGTATCGTAGCAGTGACATGAATTCCATTGTTGCAAAAATGGGTGAGTTACCTTTCTTTGGAGGACTAATGAATTTATAACATGATTTCCTTTTTTCCAAATATATGATAAGGACTGAAATACATGATGCAGATCATGTTATGTCAAAGGAAACCGCTATCGTTGGCGATGCGGGTGGCTGCTTTTTGTTCAATAGTTTGAACTATACTATACCTTGTGATGCGGATTCATACAAACTTGATGCTGTTGCTCTGGTATTTTCTAAGGATAAAGACAAGTCTCCTGGTACTTGCTTATATACTCCATAAAAACTCTGTTATTATTCATTACAAAGTGCAACAGATATATATATATATATATATATATATATATATATATATATATATATATATATATATATATATATAGCAGGATCTTTTGACACCGGTATCAAATTTGAAATTTGACACCGGTATCAAATTTGAAATTTGACACCGGTATCAAATTTGAAATTTGACACCTCATCTGAGAGCCATTAGATCAAAAAAGATCAATGATTCTGATTTGCAAGAATGTGACACCATTGATCTTTTTTGATCTAACGACTATCAGATCAGGTGTCAAATTTGAAATTTAACACTGGTGTCAAAGGATCCTACCTCATATATATATATATATTTATATATATATATATGGAGGGATCATTTGACTCCAGAGTAAGATTCAAAAGTCTTACTCCTCATCTCAGTCCTTAATTTCTGTTTATCAAACGATTATCATTTATTTGAAATTAATAATTAATTAATTGTTGTAACTTATTAAATTATAATCGTTTGATGAACGGAAATCAAGGGCTGAGATGAGGAGTAAGACTTTTAAATCTTACTCTGGAGTGAAATGAACTCTCCCCATATATATATAGTTATTCTTACACCACCAGTATAAGTTACACTCTCTCGATCTTGATTATTGTATAAATATATGTAAACTTACCCACATTGGTTTGGCTTAGATGTTGGGGAAACTCGGTTCCATGTTGTAATGGCCGGGGGTTTAGTGCCATTTGGACCCCCATTTGAGGTGGTTGACGCCGGATTGGTGGAACCAAGAAGGGAATACTCTTGGCTCTATGCTAAAATAAAAGGACATGATGTACTTTTCAATATGGAGGATTTGTTGGTGATTATTGCAGAAGACACAGTATGTTCATTTTTTATTTTTCAGAAAGTTATATCTTTTGAACTTTTTGCATTCGTTAAGTACACTGTAAAAATGGCCCTGTGTAGGTACATGTTCAACCTTCTGATGTGTACATTGGCGTAACACAACAAAGAAGATACAACTCTAGAGAAAGCACAAGATTAACGACATCCACGGCCTTCCATAATCTCATAGCGTAAGATATAGAGAGTAATACTAGCAACACACTCATTGACATTCTCTGATGGTCCCATTAATTGAAACTTGGGTATTATAGAAAGCGCATTAAAAAGAGTATATCAAGGAGTGTGTTTTATGATAGAAACAATTAGTACTTTTTTTTTCTTCTAAAAAAGTATACCTATCTAAGTAGTTCCATTGTTACAAACAGGAGTGATTATGATGTCACATTCTTCATTGATGGAGTTGGGGTGAGCACTGGCGGACCCACGTTGGGTCACATGTCTGCATTCGTGATTTTGGAATTTAATTTTTTTTTTTTAGTTATGTAAGTTATTATTTGTCTCTTGGTTCAATATTTATAATAGGAATAAATATCATTTTAAGTCCCTAACAAAAAATATGGTCTCAATTTTAGTCCCTTATCAAAAATTAGTCTCGAAGAGGTCCCTAAAAAAATTAAAGTGGATCAATTTAATTAAAATCGTGGTCCCTCACAAATTCAAAAAAGACCTACATTAGTCTCAAAAAGACTAAAATAGGTTCACTTTAAATCTCATAGGGACCAACGACTTTTTTTTTTATAATGGACTAAAGTGGGGACCAAATTTTTTGTTAGGGACCAAAAATGATATTTATTCTCATATTAGTTAGCAACGTACAGAGATGATTAAAACAACGTAGCAACACAAATTGATTAGAGAGAAAACTTATTCTTCCTCCCCTGTCACGTACCCATTCCCATGATTTCTCATTCCCATGATTTCTTCATCCTTTGTTATAGAAGCAACTAGATTATGAGCGGGTTCAATCGTTAATTTAAACTTTTTTTACAACAAAAAATTCGGGGGCGCTGCCCTCGAACTCCCGCCACTAAATATGCGGACATAGAGAAATTTTCCTAGGTCCGCCACTAGGGGTGAGGCCTGGTGATTCAATCATGTTCTACCATAGAGACCGGGAAACTGCAAACAAAACCAATGCCATTGCCTGTGGAAATCTAAACACGTTGAAGGAGAATAAAAGTGACAAAGAGGGTGTTTTTGGTGGTTTAATCTTCTCTAGCCATTCTCGTGGTGAATCATACTTTGGAAAACAATATGTTGATACGTTACCATTCACACTCAACTTTCCTGGGGTCCCAGTTGCTGGAGCGTTCTGCAATGGTGAAATTTGGCGTGCTAACTATTCAAATTTTATCAAAGAAGAGGAATATGAGGAACAAAGCGTTGCTTATTGTTCCATTCATGCTTGTAGTGCGGTTTATTTGGCCATGTCGCAAATCCCTGCTCCATCTCTCAAGCGCTAAATCATTCTAAATTTCTAGACTGATATGCACCAAGGCTCTTTGTACTTTGTTTCTATTTTCTTTTGGGATAATTGATTTTGATGATTTAGAAATTAAATATACTATATTTTGAATTGAAGTCAGTAGTCATGATAATCATCTGTCTATCTCTCACTCTATATTAACACATGAGGATAAACAAGCCCATCTTGATCAGGCCCATCTGGTTCAAGGAAGCACTCGACCCAATATTCAATCTCCTCAAGATACTGCTCATGCAACGTCTTTGGTTCATAAACGCAACACTAATCACGATAGATAGAAGCAGATGAGAGTTGTAACTGTTTCTCAGTTGTTAGGAAGTTTGTTAGGAGGTTACGAATTAGTTTCTTCTGTTAATTTCTTGGTGAAGTATCTCTTCAGCTAACCTATATGTATATATAGAGAACTCGCTGTGTAATTGATCATTATTCTGATTAATGCAAAATGCATACACAAGTTTTCTCTTTCGCTTTGTTTTCTGATATATATGTATATGCGTGTGTAGGGATTAGGGAGAAAGAGATAGAAAGATAGATACATATTAATTTACGTAATTTAATGGTGCATAAATAGTTTAGAATCCAATCTAGGTCAGCTTTATACCAATCTAGTAAACTATGAACTTTATTTTACAAGAAAAGAAAAGAAAAGAAAGTAAACTATGAACTTCGATAACTTGATTGTACTTAATTAATCAGATTTGCTTTCAATAACGCTGTCTGAATTGCATTTTGTAATTCTACTTATATATGTCTGAATTGCTAGTGAATTTTGGATGCTACAGTGGTAGGTACACCCCTTTCTCGTTTAAAAAATTACAAGGACATAAAGGGAAATAAATAAAAAGAGATACATGTGGTATACAAAATTTCTTATTTTGGAAAGAAGGTACCAAATTTACTACTCCCGTGTTTTTCAAAATGTTCCCATCATCCAAATCTAGTGAATTAAACTTCGATATGACATTTTTTTTTTTTGGTGTCATCGATATGGCATCTTTAGATTGTCCTTATATATGTCCGAATTGCATTCAATAACACTGTATCACCTACGTACCCGGTTTGGTGAATTAGAATTTTGCTTGGAAGAAAAATTATGTTAACCTTAATTATTTTGATAATTTTTTTTTTTTTGAAATATTCCAATCGGTTCATTGCTACGCAACTAATCCAATTCGGAGCAGGTCCAGGATTAAGGTTTTAAACCCCTCCCAAAGGTGGTACTGGAGAGATTCGAACACATGCTCTCATCCCCACCTGCTTAGCTCTCATGCGCCAACTGATGATAAATATAACTTTAATGTTTATTTTAGTTACACGACTTTTATTCAGTGTTCAATAACAAGAAATAAAAGGAACATTAAAACAAATTTGTACATTGAATTAATACATGAGCGTACAATATTTAGAAACACTAATATGCTTAGCTCATATATAACCCAAATTCTAATGAAATAATGAAATAGATCTTTACTAATAATACAGATATTAAAGATATTTTTCCAACACTTCCCCTCAAGTTAGAGCGTATAGATCATAAGCACCAAACTCGTTACATATAAACTCTATTCGAGGACCCATCAAAGACTTTGTAAATATATCTGATAATTGATCATTAGATGGTACAAAATTAGTTATAATTTAACCAGCAAGGACCTTCTCTCGAGCAAAGTGACTATCTATTTCGATAAGCTTGGTTCTTTCATGAAACACTGGATTAGAAGAAATGTGCAGTGTTGCTTGGTTATCACAAATGAGAGTTGCTTGTCTATTGTTTCCAAACTTGAGCTCTCTAAGAAGTTGCTTAAGCCAAATAAGCTCACAAGTAGTAGTAGTCATCGTGTGGTATTCTACTTCAGCACTTGATCTGGCAACTACATTTTGCTTCTTACTTTTCCAAGAAACCAAGTTGCCTCAAATATAGACACAATATCTAGTAGATCTCCTATCATTAGGACAATTGACCCAATTAGCACAAGAGTATCCAACAACTTTAACATGACATTTATCTTCATATTCAAGGCCTTTTCTTGGAGATGCCTTGATATACTTAAGAATACAAATGACGACATTCCAATATTCTTGACATAAAGAATTAAGAAACTGACTTACTACATTAACTGCAAATGAAATGTCAGGCCGAGTGACTGTGAGGTAGTTCAGTTTTCCAACCAATCTTCTACACCTCCCAGGATATGAAAAGGGCTCCCCTTGATTTGATAGAAGCTTGACACTTGGATCCATAGGGGTATCAACAGACTTAGAATTTAACAATACAGTCTCTTCAAGAATATCGAAAGCATATATTCTCTGAGATATCACAACTTCATCTTTAGATTAGGCCACCTCGATTCCCAAGAAATATCAAAGTTTCCCAAGATCCTTGGTCTGAAAATGATGACATAAATGCCACTTCAACTTAATAATCCCATGATTATCACTACCTGTGATGACAATATAATCTACATATACCACCAAGTAGATAGACCCGGAAGCTGAATGATGAAAAAGAGAGAATGATTAGCTTTACTCTAAGTCATACCAAATTATTGAATAACACTGCTAAATTTGCCAAATCAAGCTCTTGGAGATTGTTTGAGACCATATAGAGAGTTGCGGAGATGACAAACAAATCCTAACTCCCCGTAAATAACAAATCCAGGAGGTTGCTCCATATAAACTTCCTTCGCAAGATCGCCATGAAGAAAAATATTCTTAATATCAAATTGATAGAGAGGCTAGTGGCGGATAGCAGTCATGGCAATAAAGAGGAAAACAGTAGATATCTTCGCCACAGGAGAAAAAGTGTCACCAAAATCTAGTCCAAACACTTGAGTGAAACCCTTTGCCACCAAGCGAGCTTTAGGACGATCCACTTGACCATCAGGGCCAACCTTAACAGCATAAATCCAGTGGCAACCAATAATAGATTTTCCAAATGAAAAAGAGACTAGATCTCATATGCCATTGTGCTAAAAAGCACTCATTTTATCAATCATAGTCTGTCTCTATTTGGAATGTGAAGTGCTTCACTTGTAGTCTTAGGAATAGACACAGAAGACAAGGAAGAAAGACATGCAAAATATGATGGAGATAGACGATGGTAACTAATATTAACTGAATACCAAGCCGGAGGACAGGTATCTCGGGTACCTTTTCAGAGAGCAATGGGAAGGTCACTAGCAAAAGGTGGTATCGAAGCCGAGGGAGGAGATGCAGTCGGATCTGAGCCCACAAAAACATCAGGTGAAACATGTTGTAAATCATCTGGAGAAGAGTTGACAAAAGGAAAGTCAAACATAGGGATTGGAAGAGAAAAGGTATTCAAAGGAGTCGACAAGGAGAGATAACTGATCGGGTTCCACAGGCGTAGTAGTAGAGTAGAAAAATAGGACTGATTCAAAGAATGAGAAATTTGCTGAGATAAAATATCGACAAAAAGTCATAGAGTAGCAACAGTAACCCTTTTGGGATCAAGGATAACCCAGATAAACACACTTACGAGACTTAGGGGCTAATTTATCCAAGCTTACACCAAGATGATGAATAAAACACATAGAATCAAAGACATGTGGAGTCAAAGGGTATAAAGGTTGATGAGGGAACAAAAATAGAGTGAGGTACCTGGTTATGAAGAACCGAAGAGAGCAAGCGATTAATGAGATAACATGCAATGAGAATAGCATCACCCTAAAATTTGTAGGGAACATTGCAATCAATTAACAATGCACGAGTAGTCTTAACAAGGTGACGATTCTTGCATTCGGCTACACCATTTTGCTGGGGTGCATGAGGACAAGACTTTTGTTGAAGAATGCCATTAGACAAAAAGAATTGTTGAAATTGATGAGATAAATACTCACAAGCATTATCACTATGAAAAGTACGAATAGGAATACCACACTGAGTTTTGATTGTATTACAAAATAACTGAAAAACAGAAAATAACTCATGATTTTTTATTAAAAATAACTAAGTACATCTGGAATAATCATCAATAAATGTAGCAAAATACTTAAACCTTAAAGTAGAAGGATGACAACTAGGTCCCCAAATATCATTGTGGACAACAGAAAAAGGGGACAAAGCTTGACAACTAAGATGACTTGGGAATGTACTACGAGTATGTTTCCCAAACTAACAAGACTCATTATGTAAACTAGATAAATGAGGAATCATCTTCTGAAGCTTGGCAAGACTTGGATGACCCAAACGAGCATGCTAGTGAGGGGTGAATCCAAAGTAGAGCAAGCTAAAGAAGAAGAAGAAATTTGATAGAGGCCATGAGACTCACATCCTTTGGTAATCTTTTTTCCCGAACTCCGATCTTGCAAAATAACAGAAGTTTTAGTAAAAGAAACCATAAAATCAATGGATTTAGTCAAACAGCTAATGGAAAGTGAGTTAAAAGGGGAATTTCAAACATAGAGAATATGATCCAGAGAAAAATAAGGAAAGAGAATACTCGTGATCCCACGGGATTAGACCAAAGACCCATTGGTCATAGTAATAAGAGAGGTGAATAAGGACTTGTTACCAAAAATGTGATCAGAAGCCCTAGAATTAAGAGTCCAAGGGCCTAGAGATTGTAACTGAGAGATCCCAGCAAAAGAATTATCAGTTAGAGTAATGGAGGAAGTAGTACCAGATGATTGCTTCTGAGACCACCAATTCGTGAATTCAATAAGAAGAGCTGCATGAGGTTGTGTTGCAGAAGGTAACCTTGGATCAGTAATACTAGATGGAACCTGAGCAATATTAGCACTCCGAGAAGGCTGAGGTGGCTTTCCATGGAGCTTCCAACAACGATTAATTGGAGGGTTTATGTCCACGACCAGAGCCCTGAGCAGCAAAGGTAGAAGAGTCAAGGATGTCAATCGGAGAGACATGGTGCATAACAGGTGATGTTGATGTAAATGGCTTAGGTGAAATCCTAAGCAAAGTAGACATAACAGAATCTAGTGTAGGAATAGTAGCATATTCCAAAATCTGACCTCGATTGGAAGACAAATGGGAAGGTAAACCATATAGAACCAATAGCGTAAAAAGAGTACTACGTTGCTCCCACTCCTTATCGACATCATAGTAAGGGACAGAAGTTCATTAAGATTGTGAAGCAAAATCTGAGCTTTCCCCAAGTACTCAGACATGGGACAATCAAAATCATGAAGGGCAAAGGTAGACATCAACTTTTAACACACATCACAGAGTCATTGCGTATCCTTTGTGTACAAAGCCTTTGCCTGACACCAAACAACCTCACAAGTATTTGCATGCCAAAAAATCTGCTTAATGGAAAGATGAAGAGTGAATTTGATGAGACTACACAGTTGAGCATCAATCATCTTCCATTGTGTGCACTCATTGATCGCAATAGATTCAACCTTAGTAGTGAGATGAGAAGTATAATTCTGCCCGTCCAACCAAAGTTGCAGATCTGACGACCAATTATCATGGTTTGACCCATCCAATTTATCCATACTCAGTAGATCAATGATATATTGGTAAAAATAGTAAATTCTGACTTGGAGCCAGCCGAAGACCCATAAATAGAAGAGGTAGGACTAGAATCCATAATACAAAAAATAAAGGCAAAAAATCAAAAATGATAGATCATAAAAACTAACTGAAAGAAGTGGGATCTGTGCGTCACCTAAAACGATGTCGAAACACCGAAACAAAACTAGATCCAAAACCATCTCGAAAAGAGGAAAAGAACGCAACCAGTCGTAATCGGAAAATATCCTTCATGCGTGCGCTAACTAAAAGGAGGTGCGTTACTTCAATGCGTGCGTGAGGGCATATATGTGAGTGTATGGATACGAGACTTAGATAGACAAGATCACGCGGAGGAGCCGATCACTATGATATATGGCATGCTTGGACGTTTGCGAAGAGACGCAGAGATGATCCAAGAAAGAGAGATTCTCGTAAACAGATAAAAGATAGTATCGGGGAAAAAATTGAAAATTCGAAGAACAATGGGTTCACCTGAAAAAGAAAGAAAAACAGATCAAGGTTGCCCTCGTTAGGGTCTAGATACCATGTTCAATAACAAGAAACGAAAGGGTAGACAACACAAATTGACCATATAGCATGACATAATATTGATGCTATTATGAAGACCAAAAACCAGCAAGAAATCAACAAACACAATATTGTAGAAACACCAAAGACCAAACATAATAATACTACAACAAGGGCTTAACTTTCCAAGAGAAAGCCAAAAATCACGAGACAAGGATGCCGACGTGCAAGGTAGCAAACATGCCCACAATATACATAGCAGGGACAACGAATAAAAAGGTAAATGATAGCAGTTGAAAAATGGATTCCATCTCATACCTCCTAAATTGGGAGAAGGATAAAAAAAGATTATACTTACCACCAATTAAATTTATCACTTTTTATATTTTTTTTATAACCATCAGATAAGGGTAAGTAAAACATGATGGAAAGAGGATGCTAAGAGAAAGTGGAGAAAGTGATTTGGAGAGAGAAAAAATATATCAAATGACAACCATTGATTTGATTTCATCCGACAGTTATAAGAGATAAAGTAAAAGATAATAAACTTATTTGATAGTAAATATAACCTCTTCTAACAAAAAGAATTATGGAAAGAACATAATCATAATGTTTCATTCTATTATACTTTAAACAATTCAGACAACTAATATCATTTTATTACATTTTATCCATTTTCATCAATATTAGTGTAGTATGAGAATTAGTAGATTAAGAGATTAAATCAAGAAAGTATATTTTAATTCAATATATAAGAATGAATTATATTATTTCTTAAGGCTCATTTAGTGGACAAGATGGAGAGGACAAGATATGATGAACTATCATATTTGACTATTATTTATGTTTGGTGAACTAACATAATATAATAAACTCATGACTCATTCTATCGTGTTGCAGTATGATAAGTTATTCAGGGGACTCAATTACGATTGGACAGAATACGATAACAAATGTCGCATCTCTCATCCCAAAAATAGCGATATGATCTTCTCCTATGAATTTTGTTAATTAGGCATACAAAAATTAACCATTGCCATTGACCAGCCGCTGTCTATCGGCCATTTCTATCAGCCACTATTGCCACCATCACCCCCATCAGCCAACAATTACTATCGCCACCAGCCATCACTATTATTAATGGCTACCACCAAGCACCAACCATGACCACTACGATCAGTCAACCACCACCTTGGGCTGTCATCCGTCAGCCACCACAATTATCACAGTCATTGTTAGGGGACTTTGACCATGTTACCACTTTTCCCCAAAAAAGTATTACTTGAATGCTACGCTACCACAAAATTTTGCCCGCGGTGGCAAACTCACTTTCAGTGGCAATAAGTTTCAAATGTCATATGGCACGAAACAATAGGCCACCAAACTCGGTATCAGTGGCAGCAGGTTGACCAATATGCTCGCTGCCAGTGGGAGCAAGCTTCTCTTGTTCCACCACCTGGCAGTTAAAACTCATTGTCACTTACAACGAGTTTATCATTGTGGCATTTTGGCTAAATTATGCAATAACATGGCATTCAAGTAAATTTTTTGGGGAAACGTGGCACATTGATCAATGTCCCCGTTGTTAGCATTGTCACCACTACCTATTACACCATCCCTCGTAACTGTAACCGCTACTAACCATTGTCACTAGCCACTGGTCACCAATATTGACAATCAATTTAAAATTTAAAAAATTTAATTTAAATATTAATTTAAAAAATCATATTAAATTAATTTTAAAAAGGATATTTTTGTTTATTTGGAACATATCATGATATTATATGATTCATCTCAAACACTGAATATAATAATATTATTATATTAGACTGCTAATCTAGTGCATATCAAATACATGATAGTATATGAGCTTATCAAGCCCATATCATTTTTTACTCTTAGGACATGTTTGGTGCATAATATAGGATAAGACCTGATAGTATAAGACCCGATAGTATAAGACCTGATTATATAACACCTGATTGAATTTTAATACTATCCAGCATTTGGCATGATATTGTATAAAATAATATATTGTATACGATAATATCATCTAGTATTTAGTAATGCACTGTATAATACTATATAGGATAAAAACAAATATTTTTTTAAAAAAGTAATTTTTTAATAAAGAATTTATATAATTCTTCAAAAAATGTCATATGATATTAATTTTTATAAAATTTTATTGATCAGTGTGTCCAAAAAATAAATTAATTTTTATAAAAATAAAAAATATTCAATATTTTAAAATTTTTAGTATATTGAAAAATTAATTTTATTTTAATATATTAATATTAAAATAATATATTAATTTTTGAGAATTGCACTGGTCAACGATTTTAATACACTAACCCCTTATCAGGCCTAATCCCTCTCCCTTAGGCCGGATTAAGTTATACATCGTTTTGATGTATTAAGGGATTCTGTTATATAAGCTTATACTATACTATGGTCACACCAAACAACTGAAAATCATTTATATTGTCGAAAATAAATGAAAATCATTCTTTATCTTGTTTCATATTTTGTCTCAATATTATTGTTAATATTGTATATGAATAACTGGATAAACCCCTTGGAATAAAACAGGTATCTCCTGAGTATCTGTGATGATATCACGATCATGAGGATTCTAGGATACCGCATGTTTATTCCTAATTTTATGTTCCTAGTCTAGAGACACTGAGAATGGGGATCAGTGATCTCGGGTAAGACTAGCACGACTTATCTACTTGTATTTGGATACAAGGTAAAGACCTCATGTGCTACAGATATGGAGATGTCTTAGCTAAAGTCGTGGGTGGACCTATAAGGATATAGCTCGCACTGAACAGACCCACAAAGAGATTCTATGAGGAAATCTCACAGATAGTGTCATTAGAGTAGTCTCTTTATATTTGGGTATGTCTTTCCTTAGACCAGAAGTTATTACCTAGACTGTGTTCTAGAAGGCATGCTTTGATTGTATACCTTGTCTGCCTGAAACATGGAGACTCATAGGTACATTGTTGGGCTTGTCCTGAAAGAGCACAGGGCTAGGGTGATAAGCTGAAGGAATTCGTCAAATCTCTGTGAGAGATTAGGTTATCTGTAAACCGGAGAAATCGGGATGACATTTACAGGGACTCGGGAATCTATGCATAGTAAAAGAGATCATGAGATGATCTGCCTTTAGAGTCAGTAAATTGAAGATTCCCTATTTCGAATAAAGCTTACCCTAAACCGCAAGGGTTGATACGTTTCCTTACCCTAGGTTTAATGGAATGGTAACCGAGACGAAAGGAAATATATACGGCAACCAAATATGTGTAATAGGATGATCAAGTCATTAATCTAACAGGCTCTAGGGCAACAAAGCATTGCTAGTGCTCTGTGTTGTCATTAGATGGGTTGTGGGCTTGTTGGGCCCAAGCCCGTTTAAGTCAGTAGCTATGTTGGGCCTAATGGGTCACACACTAACACCTTATTGTCATGATGATATAGCATTAAAGGTATTGGGTCTAATAATGGTTGTTAGCCCAAGATGAAGTTTGGAAGCCCACCTAAGAGGGAGAGGGCGCATGGTATGGTTAATGGCTTGGATGGTCCAAGACATTACTAATTAATTTAATTGGTTAAATTAATTATCAAATATTTAAATTTTGAATTTTGAATTTGAAATTTGAAATTTGAATTTTGAATTTGAATTTTGAATTTTGAATTTGAAATTTGAATTTTGAAATTTGAATTTTGAATTTGAATTTCGAGATTTCAAAATTGAATTTGAATTTTGAATTTTGAATTTGAAATTTGAAATTGAAGTTAGAATTTAGATGTTTGAACATTTGAATTTAAATGGTTGAATTCGAATTTGAATTGGCTATGAAAAGTTGTTTCATAACAAAAGGATAAGATGAGATCTTGTTGGAACAAATGCCTTGTATCAAGAGAAGATCTATGGAGATCTCCACGGGCTGATTTGGGGCGCCACTTTGGATGGATGATGAGTGTCATCTAGTCAACCAAACAAGCTCCAATCAGATTTGGTTGGTTGAGAGAATCAGTGAGTGAGTTGGTTCAAATTTGAATGCAACTGCTCAACGAATCTGGACCCCTTTTGGGGATGAATAGGGGCGCATAATGGCCGGCCATATGATGGCCATAGGATCGGAATTTTGACTAGGTAGAGACCTAGTCTCATGAGGATTAAAAGGTAGGTTGTTGGGAATTTTGAATTGCAAACAACTCCACCTTTCTCTCATCTCTTGTGCGCCACCTATATCATTGATTTAAGTGAAAAATCTGATTTGATTGATTAACTCTCTCACTCTCTTGTGCGCATACTAGGGGTAAGTTCTCCTTAAGGTTTTCAAAGCAATACCTAGCCAATTCTACTCCAATCCAATCCCACTCTTGTGAAGTTTTCATGGTGAAGACTTCACTCTTCTAAACACATTTACCTAGCCTCCTTCTTCACCTATTGAGCGCATAGCAAGCCTCTTTGTGGTGGTCAATTGGTGGCTTGACAAGAAGAGTTCTTGCATCTTGACGTGGGTGGTGTGGATCAACGTTAGAGGGTTTGAAC
Source organism: Gastrolobium bilobum (assembly GCF_033153095.1). Classification (NCBI taxonomy): domain Eukaryota; kingdom Viridiplantae; phylum Streptophyta; class Magnoliopsida; order Fabales; family Fabaceae; genus Gastrolobium; species Gastrolobium bilobum. The sequence continues at coordinate 153,619 of NW_026895594.1, read as the reverse complement.
CCTTCAAACCTAACACTGATCGTCTTGGAGTTTTGAACTCACAAACAAAGGTAACATCATACTGTCATAAAGCATGATTCTTGATTGCATGTGTGATTCCGCATAAGAAAAATTTTGTTTTTCCCTCTCACATGCTACAGCCTTCAAGGTAATTTAACTTTCAAGTGGTATCAGAGCCCGGTTGCTTTACCATCGGCGGGTGATGGTACCTTGTTTGTGAAAATTGTTTTTCACGATCAAAAGGTCTTTAAAGTTGTTAAAGATTAATTCTTTGCATATGGATTGTCTTTTTATGAACATGTTTAATATGACTATGGTCTTCATATATCTACATGCACTCATGGTTTTGTTTGTTTTGATTCTTTGTGAAAGTTTACAAAAGAAACATCTTTTAGAAAGGAATATGATTTGGCCATGATGTGAATATTCAAATGAATTATTTTCTCCATGATTTTTATTTTTAAAAATGCATGAAGGGTTCATGGCATATCTCGACAATATGAATAAAATTAGGATTCTTGATTTTGTTCATTTTGATCTTGATGATTTTGTGTTTTTGTTAGATGAATTGTTCATAAACATAGCATAACACTTTTAATAAAAAAAAATTGTACATGATGATGTATGGTTCGGCCATATGAGTTATGGTTGAATGAATGGTTTAATTTTTGTGTTCTTTGAGAAAGATTTGACAAAGATTTGAATTATGCATAAAGATGCAAAATTCGACCATTGGAAGAAAATTGGAAATTTTTTGAATTTTGATTCTTGTTTTGATGTTTAATTGTTAAATATCAAGATATATGTGAGAACATGTTATGTGATAATAAGATATTTTGTGCTTGCAAGTGATGGTCATGGTGCCCGAAATTTGAATTTAAATTTTTTTAAATTAATGTGTAATTTTGCTCTATTTAAATTAGAGGTGTAATTTGAATTTCGAATTTTGTAATTTTTCATTTGTCCCTCCAAATATGTTTTGGAGTTTCTTTAATTATTTGTAATTAGAAAATTAGGCTAGTGGCGTTTAGACGACAAGTAGCCGTGGCTTGAGAAGCAAGATGGACGAATGCGCGAGTACCATGACTATCTCAAATAAAAATGTTTTATATGCTTGTATGCTTTGTACGACTAGTATGCATGAGATAGTGTATCGCGAATGTATGCTTATATGACTTAAGACGTCTAGTATGCATGAATTGGACAAACCGCGTTTGTATGCTTTATTATGCACGTCCAATTGCGACTAGTGTAAACCGATAGATGTTTGACATAGGTTACGACTAGCATGATAACATACATATGCGTTTGATGAGACTTAGTAAACCCTAAATAAAAGGAACACTTAAAAGGAATAAATTATTAAGCGCATGATTACCTCCCACCACCAATATTACTCAAACTTCCTCTAAATAGTGGTGCTCCACAACTCAGTTGGGACCCACTGTTTCGTTGAGCAAACGTAGTGTTAGAAAGGTAAGACACTTAGGGTGCTGGTTAATGCTTAACTGAGGCATAAGTTGCAGGCTCAGCCGTGCTTATGTGCTTAGAGTAATAATGCTAGGTTGGTTGCATGAGATGCACCACTAAGTGACAAGGAGTTGTCAACCTAATGTTAAGAGAGGGTATGAGATACTGTTGATAAGGATCAACCCATTACTTAAATTAATCTTGCGGTCACAGACAGGGGTTAAAAAATAAATAATCGCACTCTTAATCTCACTAAGGTAAAATCTAAAAGTAGATTAACCCTAAGTCAAAAGGTAAGGGTCATTGACTTAGATAAAATAGTGGGAGGGGTAATTTATTTAAAGTCTTTAATAAATTGTTACACGACAATATATATTAATTAATCTATCTTTACATTTTCAGTTTTAGTATGACTAATCCACTGTCACTGCGCTCAATACTCGATATAAACAAACTCACTGGTCCTAATTTTATGGACTGGTATCGAAACGTCAGAAATGTTCTGCGGGCCGAAAAAGTTGCTTATGTCCTTGACACTACTTTACCTACTGCGCCTAAGGAAGAGGAAGATGGGTTCGCAGAATTTGATTTCGAGGCCCACAAGCAACACATGGATGATAATGTGTTGACTTGTTGCATCATGCTGGCATCCATGTCGCTTGAACTGCGTAAACAGCACGAGCATATGGATGCCCCCTCCATTATCCTGCATCTCAGGGAGTTGTATGATATTAAAGGCAAACATGAGAGGTATGAGACCTTTAGGGAATTGTTCCTATGCAAGATGACTGAAAGCATGTGTTTTAACTGCCATGTACTGAAGATGATAGCGCTCATTGAGAAGCTAGAGGGTCTAGGGTTCACAATGGATGCTGAATTAATTAATGACTTAGTTCTATCATCACTTCCTCCTTCTTCAATGAATTCATAATGAATTATAACATGCATGGGATGCTTATGAGCTTGCCAGAGTTGTTAAGTATGTTAACAACTGCTGAAATGTCTATCAAGAAGGATGAGACACAAGCTCTTATGATTGGTAGGCCTGAAAGGGCCAAGGGTAAGGGCAAGGAGCCTGTGAAAGGCAACTCCCTTAAGCCCAAAGAAAAGTCCAAAAGGAATAAAGGCAAAAGGAAGGATAAGAGTGCACCCAAGGACCAAAGCGATGTTGTGTGCTTCCATTGTGGCAAAAATGGCCATTGGAAGAGGAATTGTCCAGACTACCTGAAGAGTGTGAAGGAGCATGGTTATGCTTCTACCTCAGGTATTCACGTGATTGAGATAAATTATTCTTGTGCTAATCTGACTTCATGGGTATTGGATACCGGATGTGGTTCTCATAATCTGCAATGTGTTGCAGGTGCTTAGGAGCCCTAGAAGATTGAAGAAGAACGAGGTGGACCTCCGCGTTGGTGATGGAGCAAGAGTTGCTGCTCATGCTGTTGGACATACCGACCTCATTAGCCTATGGGCCTCTTATTGCATTTGAATAATTGTCTTTATGTTCCCGGCATTTCTAGAAACATTATTTCTATTTCTTGTTTAGAACAAGATGATTTTGCTTTCACTATTAGGGATGGTACATTTTCTATCATTTTGAATGATATTGTTTTTGGTACTGCTTCTTTAATAAATGGCTTGTATGTTTTGGAAATGGGAACTGAAGTGCTCAATGTAGATGTGAAACGACCTAGGATAGATAATCAATCCTATCTTTGGCACTGTAGACTAGGGCACATAAAATGAAACAAGATTGTCTAGGATGCATAGAGATGGATGCCTAGATCCCAAGGATTTGGAATCCTATGGACAATGTGAATCTTGTCTAGCTGGGAAAATGATTCGTCAAAAGCCCAAAGGGCTTGAGATTCATAGGGCTAGTGAGTTATTAAAACTCATTCACTCTGATGTATGTGGCCCAATGTCTATTAAGGCTAGAGGAGGATACTCCTATTTCATTACCTTTACGGATGAAGTAGAGAAACAGCGTGGCAAGATGGTTAAGTCACTGCAATCAGATCTGAACTAAGGGTGGTTCCAAGCGTAGATGAGCCCATACAGTTGCTTTGCGAAAGCACTGGAGCCATCGCGCAGTCAAAGGAACCTAGGTCTCATCAAAGATCTAAACACGTTCTCTGCAGATATCACCTGATTAGAGTAATCATTGATAGGAAGGATGTAAAGATGGATTATGTTCCCACAGAAAATAACCTAGCCGATTCTCTGACAAACTGCTTCTCAGAGAAAACATGATAGTCATTATGAGGCTTTGGGTATACGACTTAGGTCAGATTGGCTCTAGGCCAAGTGGGATCTTGTTAGTATATGAATATCCTAGAGACAATCTTTTGATTAGATTAGGACATATGTGGACCATTTATATTGTCGCAAATAAATGAAAAGCATTCTTTATCCAGTTTCATATTTTGTCTCAATATTATTGTTAATATTTTATATGTGTAACTGGATAAACCCCTTGGAATAAAACATGTATCTCCTGAGTATCTGTGATGAGATCACGATCATGAGGATTCTAGGATACCGCATGTTTATTCCTAATTTTATGTTCCTAGTCTAGAGACACTGAGAATGGGGATCAGTGATCTCGGGTAAGACTAGCACGACTTATCTACTTGTATTTGGATACAAGGTAAAGACCTCATGTGCTACAGATATGGAGATGTCTTAGCTAAAGTCGTGGGTGGACCTATAAGGGTATAGCTCGCACTGAACAGACCCACAAAGAGACTCTACGAGGAAATCTCACAGATAGTGTCATTAGAGTAGTCTCTTTATATTTGGGTATGTTTTTCCTTATACCAGAAGTTATTACCTAGACTGTGTTCTAGAAGGCATGCTTTGATTGTATACCTCGTCTGCCTGAAACATGGAGACTCATAGTTACACTGTTGGGCTTGTCCTGAAAGAGCACAGGGCTAGGGTGATAAGATGAAGGAATTCGTCAAATCTCTGTGAGAGATTAGGTTATCTGTAAACCGGAGAAATCGGGATGACATTTACAGGGACTCAGGAATCTATTCATAGTAAAAGAGATCATGAGATGATCTGCCTTTAGAGTCAGTAAATTGAAGATTCCCTATTTCGAATAAAGTTTACCCTAAACCGCAAGGGTTGATACGTTTCCTTACCCTAGGTTTAATAGGAAGGTAACCGAGACGAAAGGAAATATATACGGCAACCAAATATGTGTAATAGGATGATCAAGTCATTAATCTAACTGGCTCTGGGGCAACAAAGCATTGCTAGTGCTCTGTGTTGTCATTAGATGGGTTGTGGGCTTGTTGGGCTCAAGCCCGTTTATGTCAGTAACTATATTGGGCCTAATGGGTCATACACTAACACCTTATTGTCATGATGATATAGCATTAAAGGTATTAGGCCTAATAATGGTTGTTAGTCCAAGATGAAGTTTGGAAGCCCACCTAAGAGGGAGAGAGCGCATGGTATGGTTAATGGGCTTGGATGGTTCAAGACATTACTAATTAATTTAAGGGATAGGATATTGTTACAACCAAGTCATGTTACACCCATGTGACAACCAGTCAATCTCACTGTTAAATTAGGTTTTTGATCTAACGATCCAGATTTAATCCTTATATACACCCTCACTTCCCCTTTTCTCTCCCCTTTCTCTCTGATCATACTCTCTCTTTTCCCTTATCTCTCATCACAATCTCTCTCTTCCCTTCTCTCTCATCATACTATCTACCGCCGCCGTCGCGCTGCCGCGCCTCCCCCTCTAATTTACCGCCACCGCCACAGGAGGAAGGAGAATGTTCAGCCGGAGCAAAATACAAGCGTTCCCTTGAATTCTTCACCTTGCAACGAATCAAATGTCCTTCAGTCCAAACCCCTATTGCCAGAAATTGCAGTTGATTCTAGTCTGTCAAATTGGTTGATTACTCCTAATTATAATGTCTCCAAGATCACAATCAACTCCACAGATTTTGGTTCAGAAAGTTATTAATTATAGATCAAAATCTACAAAATCCAAATTAAGCAGTATCAAACAATAAGCACCAAATATTAGATTGTTCATATCAAGAAGATCCAGGTGATCGTTTCTGCTGGAAGATTGAGATATTTGTAACTAGGCAAGAAGCCAGTAGTCAGAACTGGAACTGTCAAGTCTATACAACCAAAAATAGATTAATCTGAGTCTTCCACTAATTATTTTCCTTTCAAATAATTATTCCTCAACTCAGAAAATTACACCGATCCTCAGTCATAAAATAATAACCAGGAACCGCAGAGAATTCTGACAATTCAAAGCAATCTCATAGACAAAAAGGGTAGATATAAATAAATTATACAAAAAGCACAAAAACCTCGTAGGAAATAAATATAATGTAATTGAGGAGGGGGGATGCAATATGACTATAGTCACAAAAGTTCATACTGTCACGGCGGCGGCGGTGAATTAGAGGGGGAGGCGCGGCGGCGGCGGTAGATAGTATGATGAGAGAGAAGGGAAGAGAGAGAGTGTGATGAGAGAAGAAAAGAGAGAGAGTATGATCAGAGAGAAAGGGGAGAGAGAAGGGGAAGTGAGGGTGTATATAAGGATTAAATTTGGATCGTTAGATCAAAAACCTAATTTAACGGTGAGATTGACTGGTTGTCACATGGGTGTAACATGACTTGGTTGTCACAATATCCTATCCCTTAATTTAATTGGTTAAATTAATTATCAAATATTTAAATTTTGAATTTTGCATTTGAAATTTGAATTTTGCATTTGAAATTTGAATTTTGAATTTTGAATTTGAATTTTGAAATTCGAATTTTGAATTTGGAATTTGAAATTTGAATTTTGAATTTTGAATTTTGAATTTGAATTTTGAAATTTGAATTTGAATTTGAAATTTGAATTTAGAATTTAGATGTTTGAACGTTTGAATTTAAATGGTTGAATTCGAATTTGAATTGGCTATGAAAAGTTGTTTCATAACAAAAGGATAAGATGAGATCTTGTTGGAACAAATCCCTTGTATCAAGAGAAGATCTACGGAGATCTCCAAGGGCTGATTTGGGGCGCCACTTTGGTTGGATGATGAGTGTCATCTAGTCAACCAAACAAGCTCCAATCAGATTTGGTTGGTTGAGAGAATCAGTGAGTGAGTTGGTTCAAATTTGAATGCAACTGCTCAACGAATCTGGACCCCTTTTTGGGCCGAATAGGGGCGCATAATGGCTGGCCATATGATGGCCATTGGATCAGAATTTTGACTAGGTAGAGACCTAGTCTCATGAGGATTAAAAGGTAGGTTGTTGGGAATTTTGAATTGCAAACAACTCCACCTTTCTCTCATCTCTTGTGCGCCACCTACATCATTGATTTAAGTGAAAATCTGATTTGATTGAAAAACTCTCTCACTCTCTTGTGCGCATACTAGGGGTAAGTTCTCCTTAAGGTTTTCAAAGCAAGACCTAGCCAATTCTACTACAATCCAATCCCACTCTTGTGAAGTTTTCATGCTGAAGACTTCACTCTTCTAAACACATTTACCTAGCCTCCTTCTTCACCTATTGAGCGCATAGCAAGCCTCTTTGTGGTGGTCAATTGGTGGCTTGACAAGAAGAGTTCTTGCATCTTGACGTGGGTGGTGTGGATCAACGTTAGAGGGTTTGAACCCTTCAAACCTAACACTGATTGTCTTGGAGTTTTGAACTCACAAACAAAGGTAACATCATACTCTCATAAAGCATGATTCTTGATTGCATGTGTGATTCCGCATAAGAAAAATTTTGTTTTTCCCTCTCACATGCTACGGCCTTCAATGTCATTTAACTTTCAGATAGTACATAGTTATAAAATTTCTGAAGAGAGAAAAAATTATATACTACCCGTAGTACATAGTGTAATTGCACCAATCCTTAGGTGTAGTCACTAATCACTATACATTCAACAAACCTATATATATATATAGGGGAAGAATATTGTGACAACCAAGTTGTGTTACTACCAAGTGACTACCAATCAACCTCACCGTTAGATCAATTATGTTGATCCAACGGTTATATTTTTTTCCATCTTTTTATGGTTATGATTCCCCATATTTAAAGTGAAAGCATTAAATATGGAAAATCATAACCATACAAAGGTGAAAATAAATATAAAGTACTAAATTTGGAGAATCATGACCATTCAAATATGGAAATAAATATAACCGTTGGATCAATATAATCGATCTAACGGTAAGATTGATTGGTAGTCACTTGGTAGTAACACAACTTGGTTGTCACAATATCATTCCTCATATATATATATATATATATATATATATATATATATATATATATATATTAAAAAATCATGCGATTAATTTAATTTATCGTCTTACTTTTTATAAAAAATTATTAGTGAAAGAAAAGGTTATAATGCGATTGTGATTTATGAGCAATGTATTGAATAAAAAAAATGTTTTTCAAGTATTCAGCTGGTCCTTATTTATTGAATGTATACCTATCTCCTAACTCCTTGTGGTAACCGTCGCCATTAATTTTTATTTACTCTACCGTTGAAGTTAGGACAATCAATTAGTGATATATGAATTTGTCATCAAAATGATTAAGTTTGATAATACCCTTACGATATTTAAAAAAATAATAATCACATCTGGCTCCGGCTGTACACAAACGGGATCCAACTTACATTTTTTAACAAAAGTATATTTCAATTAACATAGAAAGTTTTTGTTTTTATTTCTAATAATTTCAATTAATATAGAAATTTTTATATTTTGATTTCTATTAATTTCAATTAACATAGAAAGTTTTTATTTTGCTTTTTTGTGGTCTCAATTTATGAGAGATTCTTAAATACCCTTTAATTTTTCGCTAAATTGAATACCTCTCCTTTTTACCTACTACAATGAGTAAGATCCAATTTGAAAATCTGGTTCACTGTAAAGCACACAACGGTACATAAAAAAGAATCCAATTTATTTAATAGAGAATCCATTTGAAATCCACAATAGTCAACTACATTAATTTTCAGATTATGCCTATGTTCTATATAAGCTCATAAGTTGGACCCCATGCTGATTCAGGAACAAGAACCTAGTGCCATCATTATCATCATCATGGATAGGATCAATTGCTTAAACAATGACATCTTTCACAACATTCTCGGCAGATTACCAGCCTTGTCCTTTGCTGCTGCGGCTTGTGTTAACAAAACTTGGTACCATGTCTGCTCTCAAATCCTCTCTCGTCCCAAGCTTGTCTCAGCTCTCTCTCTTAATCCTTCTCTCAGGGTAAGTATTTTTTTTTTTGCATTACATGAAAATTGAACACACACCACTACACTACATACACCTAACACACACCCCACACCACTAGGCTAATCCTAGTGGATCTCTCACGGTAAGTATTGTTCGCATTACCAACATAATAATTCATTTATTCAATTATTTATACTCTTAATCAAAATGTCAAATTATACACGTACGTACTTTATGTATAATATTTATATTCAACAACTAAAGATCCTGAATATGGTTAGAGATCTTAAGAATTTAAATTTTTACATTGATATAATTATATTAAAATATGAGAAAAGATATTAATTATGCTTATCTTTATTCATATCTTATTTATTTATCTCTCTCCAAGATCATTATATCACAATCTCAACCTACCTTTTTCTTTCCTCTCGAGATTGTGATATGAAGAGTAGGTATAAAAAAATATAGGCATAATATCCTGTCCCTTAAAATATAATAATATTTTTCTATGATAAAAATAAATACTTTAATGTAGGATATTAGAATCTATTCTTTCATATATTCTCATAACTTTATTGAGTTTCTTTGAATTCTTTGGTGTTTGTTATTTTCACTGTTAATAGGATGCTGTGGCTGAGGTTCTTGACAAGGTTTTCAGCAAGCCAATTCGTCCAGACTTTGCCATAGCTTGCATCAGTGAAAAACATGGCTTGAGATTGGCTCATCTACTCGTATATATCTTTTATTTTTATTCAGTTAGATGAAATTCTAAATTACTGCAATGTATATTTTGTAAATATTAATGTTCTATTCCGATCAATAACTGTTTTGGTTCTCATTTGAATATTGGTACAATAGCTCACTCGAAAACTTGGAGCCAAAATTCCTTTGGTTACTCATATTTCCAATGGGGTAATGGGCAGGGATGCGCTGACAGATGAGATGAAAGAAGTATTTTTTTTTTCTTTCGTATTTTCATTTATTTAAAGAGTAAATACCTTTTTTGATCCTCAACAAATTTCACGATGCCCGTTTTAGTCCCTAGCAAATAAAAAGGCTCATCGTGGTCCCTAAGAAATTTAAAATAGACTCATTTAGTTGAAATTGTGGTCCCTCGTAAATTCAAAAAAATTCATATTAGTCCCTAAGAAGACTAAAATGGGTTCATTTTAAATTTTTTAGATACCACGATGGACGGGCATCGTAAAAATATTTACTCTTATTTAAATTATCTTTTGGTAAAAATGACAATAAATATTAGTAATCTTTCATGGTAACGCAGGCGCAATGGGAGTATTTTGACTATAGTTGTCCTCATCCTCGTGAGTCTAATGTATTTGGTAATGCAAATCAAGGGATTGTTTTGATAGTTGGATATTTACCTGGACTAAAAGTTGAGGCTGTACCTTTCTTTCATCCAAAGAGGGTAAGATTTTTTGGTTGTGTGTATTGAAATCCAAATAGGGTAAACTAGCCATTTGGAATACACCCTTTTTAATTTAAATGTTTTTATAGCTATTTAAATTAGTTTCCATCTGTGCATATTTTAATTTGAACAAAATAAATAAATACATGGTCGTGGCCATCAATATCATTATGCTGAGAATTGACTTGAATATTTTATTATCTGATATTAAATTAGGACGACGACCCTGATATTACCATGATTGACCATAGCGAGTTTGTTAAAGAAATCAAGGCTTACACAGCTTCTGTTTCAAACGATGATTTCCCCGCTGCCATAATGATGTTTGGAGTAAGTTATTCTCAAACAAGGGCCTAATTGTTTATTCATGGAAAAATCCACACGTGCACTAATAGCTCATACTTGACATGTTGTTTTTCTAGGATCGTAATAGTGACATGAATTCCATTGTTGCAAAAATGGGTAAGTTACCTTTCTTTGGAGGACTAATGAATTTATATGATCATGATTTCCTTTGTTCCAAATATATGATAAGGACTGAAATATATGATGCATGCAGATCATGTTATGCCAAAGGAAACCGCTATCGTTGGCGATGCGGGTGGCTGCTTTTTGTTCAATAGTTTGAACTATACTATAACTTGTGATGAGAATTCATACATACTTGATGCTGTTGCTCTGGTATTTGCTACAGATAAAGACAAGTCTCCTGGTACTTTTTTATATACTCTTTTGAACTTTGTTCATTGCAATGTGCATGCAGTTTGTGTGTATATATATATAAATCCACCCTCATGGTTGTTTGGCTTACACATCAGATGTAGGGGAAACTCAATTCCATGTTGTAATGGCTGGGAGTTTAATTCCATTCGGGCCCCGATTAGAGGTGGTTGCTGTTGGAATAAAACCATCAAAGAAATGTTCCTGGCTTTGTGCTAAAATTGAAGGACTTGATTTAATTTTGAGCATGGAGGGTGTGTTGGAGACTATTGCAGAGACAGTATGTGTTTTTAATTGTTCAGAAAATTTATATATGTCTTTTAAACTTTTTTTTGCTTTCGTTATGTTATCTACACTGTAAAAATGGCACTGTGTAGGTACATGGTCAACCTCCTGATTTGTACCTTGCCGTAACGCAAAAAAGAACATACAACTCCAGAGAAGGTACAAGATTTACGACATCCACGGCCTTCTATCATGTCATAGGGTAAGATATAGAGAGAAATGTTTGCAACACACTCATTGACATTCTATGATTGCTAATAGTGGAGTGAGAAAATTTTGTGAGAGGGAATTGAGTAAGGAAGAAGTGAAAATACGTGTTCGATCTTCCTCAGTATCATTTTTGGGACCGGAGGAGTTTAAAGTCTTAATTTCTGAACTTACCCCAAATAGGATTAGTCGCGAAGCGATGAACTGATTGGAATATCTCTAAAAACAAAAAAAATTGTGAGAGGGGACAAGGATTTCACTTTCACACTTAACGTAGGCGATAATCAATAATAAGTCGATACATAATCAAATTTGAAGAACTCTTTTAAGTTTTAGTCGTATATATATAAGAAATAATAAGGACGAAGGAGACAAATTTATATAATACTATATATCTTTCTTTTACTTATGAATGTATGCATTATATAAAGAGTATCAAGGAGTGTGTTGTGCTAACATGCAAAACCTCTTGTGTTTTCTGATAGAAATTAAACAAATAGCTAGTACGTTCTTCTTCTTCTTTTTTCCTTATCTTGTAAAAAACCTATACCTCACTGAACAGGTGTGAAGATGATGTCATCTTCTTCATTGATGGCGTTGGGGTGAGGCCTGGTGATTCATTCATTTTCTACCATAAAGACGCAGAAACTACAAACAACACCAATGGCATTGCCTTTGACATTCTATACACGTTGGAGGAGAATACAAATAACAAAGATGGCGTTTTTGGTGCTTTAATCTTCACTTGCCATTCTCGTGGTCAATCATATTTTGGACAACCTAATGCTGATATGTTACCATTCGTTTTCAACTTTCCTGGGGTCCCAGTAGCTGGAATTTTCTGCAATGGTGAAATAGGGCGTGGTGGCTCTACAAGTTTCATCAAAGAAGAGGAGTATCAGGAACAAAGCCCTCCTCATTGCTCTATTCATGCTTGTAGTGCGGTTAATTTGGTCATGTCTTATCTTCCTCCTCCATCTATGGAGCACTAAATCCCTCCAAAACATGTCCAAACTGCAGAGAAGATTGTATTCCGAAGCTGATCAAAATAATTATGATGAACTTGTTATTTTAATAAATGTTCTTGAAGTGAGATTATAAACTCAACTATGTATTCTGGAGAATATATACTCAACTATTTATATTTTCCGAAATAGTTTTATAAACAAAAAATTTGTAAACTTAATATTTCTCAATGTTCTTTAATGTTTATTTTATTTATGCAGCTTTTATTCATAGACTCTGCACAAGTTTTGAATTAAAGTTCTCTTTTATGAGACTATTATGGTACATTAGTATATTTAATTTAATTAATTACTTCCGTTGTATCCAAAAAAAATTATTTAATTCTCTCCTCTTCTTTAATTTCTTCTTTCATTAATGAAAGCAAGATTTGAGTTTAGGTTACTGTAGACTTTTGTTGAATTCATCGGACGAAAAAATAAGAATCCCAAATTTACAATACTGTTTAAAAATGTAACAAAATTATTCCAAATTATTTTATTCTCTGAAATAAAAAAAACATTTTCCCTAATTTATCATAAAAATCCATTGGTGTGCGCGTTAGAATTCAGCTTGCAACAAAAAAAAAAAAAAAAACCCAAATCTACTTCGTTTTTCCTTAATCCTTAACTTCTTCAACTTCACATCTGAGGATCGTCAAATTCCAAACTCTAGGGCATAAAACAACAAGTTGGCCCTTGGCACTGTGGCTCCACAATTTATAGGTTAGCTACATTGTTATTCCTTTGAAATTAATTTAAATATTGTCTTTTATATTATGATTAATGGGTAGCCTTATATTTTGTACTTGGATGCTGTACGCGCTATGCTTGTTATTATTAGTTGATAATATAAAAATTCGAAAACATTTGAGTGATATTCAATTTATTAAAATGTTAGTTTTGTTCATCCCTACAATTTCAATTATTGAAGAGGATAATGGGCCTAACGGAGTTACTACGGAGCTAGAGATGCAGTGGGAAAGGAATTCCATTAACAAACAGTGACATGAATTGAATTATCAAAGGCACATATAACACTACAACTCTGCATAGCGAGAAAAAATTAGTCATAATATGGGCTAAGTTCAACAAGATTCAGTGGGGAGAATAATGAATATGATAAAGAGGTAGAGATTAGTCATCATTTGGTGTCAACTCATCATCTAATCATTAGTTCATAAGTGTGCAACTCATTTCATAAGATGTTCTATAAACAAATTTTTAATATCTTTAATGTATATGTGTTGAGGTCAACTAGACAAACATGTTATGAATTGCATCTAGTCCATTGGGAACGCCTGGTTTGCTTATGTAGTTGAAATCCACCTGTGCATTGTTGGCAGGTTGATATTGTAGCTGGGTTTCTTGATCCTTTGCACATTTCTAGCCTCCTAAAAAGCTACAGCCTTAACCTGACAATTGTTTTATCTTGATTGAACTTTTTTCAAGGCTATAAATGAAATTAGCATATCGATAAAATCACTCTTATATCTAGTTAAAAGCATGAAAACTTAAGAGTTATTTGGTTAAAAAGTATTAACTTTGAATTATTGAATCATGTAAATGATTCTTGCTTGTTTTGTAGGACAATTAAGTTGAATTGAAGGTCTCGAGCAATAGCTAAGTTAGAAGGACATAAAGCGATAAATAAAGAGTAACAATTTAATGAAAATCTCACTGAAGTTGTATTTTGGCCAATTTTTCATATCAAATATGATGGATTTGGATCTTGTGTTTTTTATAAAAGTTGTAGATATTTCTCTTATCTTTTCAACGAGACCAAGATTACATCAATTGGAAAAGTATAGCTCATGTTATGCCCAAAATATGAAATAATATTTTTGCTATCAAAATAGCGTTAAACGTGAAAAATTACGTGTTTAAATGCCTAGTTGCTATCGGCGGGTCCAGTAAGAGCCTGTGGCAGGGAACCACCACCAATGGGCTAAGGCTACACCGATCATATCAAGTGAGTCTAACATCATGTCTCAAACTAAAATCTTAAGTCAATGGATTTATGAGTCCTTTTACTTACATGTGATATGCTTAGCTCATTCCTTTCCAATTTGGAATTTTTTTATCACTCACACTTGAATTACCAACAATTTTCCCTTAATAAGAGGGTATTTGGTAGGAGGAATTTTTTGAGATTCTCGAGAAAGTGATAGTGATTATCCTATTTACCCACGTTTGGTACAAGGTTTCTAAAATTTTTTCCTAGGAATCTGATTTTCCAGGATTTTGTTTTGTGTACAATTTTATTTCAAAGTGGTATTCTTGGAATCTCAGGTGTTGGAAAAAATTTACACTTTTTTTAGAACAAAATTCTAGTAATATTTTGGCCTACCAAACAATTTTTTTGTAACATTCTCAGAAAAGTGACTTTCTCACCATATTCTTGGGAATCATGATTCGGATATATAAAAATTTATTCTCTACCAAACGCCCCTTAAGTGTGAGTCCTACAATTATCAACTTCCCCTCAAGCAGAAACATTATGTCACTGTTCGGCAGCGGCCGGGGAAAGCCCGATTAGGGGAGACTATCATCTACACATCAAATGGGCCTAAGCGACAAACCCACAACAAAGGATTTGACACAACATCTCAACCCAAAACCTTAAGGCATTGAGTTTATGGTCCTTCCACTTATATACACTTCACTTATTCCATTATCAATCAATATGAGGCCCGATTAAGACTCATTACTTGATTTTCGTCTAAAACAAAGATTCCTCTACATACAGTAGTTCTTGTTAGTTCTTGACACCGGAGGCTTAGTTTTCCTCGAAGAAGTGCATCATTCATGCTTTTGAGAGCCATAGACAGGTAAGATGCAAGATTATGTTGGAAACCTTAAAGATTCATCACGTCATTATATCAATGAAGTTTGAGGAAGCTTTTACGTTTTCTTTTATTCTTGTTTCTACTATGCTACGTATATCTTCATAAGATATTTGAAATTGTTTAGAGGGAAATCAAGGTTTCCATTAGTCTTTCCATTAGCATATAACTCAAGTTAGCGATTGGTTGGTTCACTTTTCGTATTCCAAGGACGTTGGCCTTCACTTCCTGCTGGTTGTGCTTGCATTTTATTTTTGGACATAATCGGTGTTTCTTTAACCTTTGAATTCTACTTTAGGTGCGGATTTGTTCCTGCTTGTTACTAGAAAAAAAAAAAACCTCAATCAAGAATGTTGACCAAAATAATTGTAAGACAATCATGTTACATTTTGGGTTAACCATCATATCGGCCAAGACTTTCTTATGGAAATGGTATTATTGACTGCATTATGGAAGTAGAAAGTACTTAAAACTTATTTCCATTAACAAAAAGTCATGCATAACCCTAACTTTGGCTTCAAAATTATGACACTTAATCTATCCAAAATTTTGTTGCCTCTCTAAGTGTGTTGCTACTTGAAGTTGAAAATTTTAAATTATAAAATATATATTACTAGCCATATGCATGAGCAAAGGTTTTATTTTTTGTTGCTAGATGTAGCGTTGGTTTATCATGTTAAATTTTCACAATCAAAATTGAAATCTAGCTAGCTAACTGCCACTTTAAGGTAAAATACATAAAATTATAAAGCTAGCTCTTAATCAAAGTTGGAAGATGGCAAATAATTAAATTTGATGGCGCTTGCTTCTTGTTTTCATGGAGAGTTAATTCACATTAATGTTTAATATTAATTTGGGAATACAATTCACGTTCATTTTCTTTCCTATTGATTATGCAAGCTCTTAAGAATCATTCATTGTCTTAGCATGAAGTTAATGTTTCTTATTTTCTTGTATAGGTACGATAGCATGCGCTTCAAAGGACAAGAATACATACAAGAGCAATTATAAGAAGATTTGCACTATAAGCCAATAAAATTGGTCTAGTGGTGAGGAATTTGAATAGGTTGTATTAGGTTATGTGTTTAATTCCCACGTATATAAAAAGAAAAAGGAAGATTTGCACTATCATATCTTTTAAATAAGGTGTCCAATGATAAAATTTTAATTAGTTTTATTTGGCAATTCACTCTGATGTTATATTAGTACAAAATTTAATTAGCTCATTCTAAAAAATTATTGCCTATCTACTAAAAAGAAAAAAGTATTGGCTTGTTGTATAAACTCTTCTATAATATTACTTGCATATCCAAAATATAATATGGTGATTGGTTTATGTTTTACTTTATTGATTATTTTTTTCTTTAAATTTTTTATGTTACTGTATTTTCTTTAAAGATATAAAATTTGTAATATTATTTAAAATTTTTAAAAATAAATTTTATATAATTGGCCACGATGGCTAAACAAAGTTTTCATACACATTTACCTTTTTTTTATCGTGGCTAACTAATAAAATTAAATGTGGCTAAATAAATGTTATTACACTTATTACAATTGTGGCTAAAGCTAAATTATTCTCACACCCCATTTAACCACATTTTGTTAAAATGTAGAAAATCTCATTTGCCACATTTTGTAATATTTGGCCATAATTTTTTTGTATGGCTAAATAGCAAGTTTATTTTTAGTATATAAATAGTTTATCATTTAAATAAGGATTAATCGTTTCTCGTGTCATAAGAGATAATATTATCTCCTGTCATAAGAAACAACATTGTTTTTGCTTTGTAATAAAAACTTAGAAAATGAATCATATGCCTTATCTTTCTGCAAATCAATATAAAAAAATTAACATAAAAATTATGGAACCTACATGCTTTTTCTTCTCTCTTTCTCGAAATTAGATACAAAGATGGTAAAATTTGATAGTTTTAAAGTGTAAATTTTTATGGTATTTTCCTTCATAATGTAAACAAGAAATCTAAATGGAGTCATTTGTTTTCTCTTCTTATTTTTCTCACCTTCCACCCCCACCCCCCCCCCCCCCCCCCCCCTCCCTCCCTCTTATTTGTTATGCTCCATATTGGCATCCATATTTAAACTTTATCTTCTATATCTTGAATGCCTTTTGTAAGCCTTTAAGATAAACAAAACTCGTGAGAAAGTGTTGTCTTGGAACTCCATCAAAGTTACAAATTCTATATTGATTTGTAGAAACATAGAAGAGAGAACATAGGATTCTTTTTCTAAGTTTTTTGACGAAGTAAAAACAATGTTATTTCTTGTGATAGGAGATAATATTATCTCCTGTAACAGGAGAAACAATTAACTCTTTAAATAAATAGAATTTTTTATATGAATATAAAATTTGATATAAATAAAAGAGAAATTCTTAAGTTTTTTATTCTGTTATCATAGACATTCAAATCAAATATTTAACATGATTTGAGTGACCGAGAATTGATATCGATAATTTTTACCTATTCCCCCTCCCTCCAAATCTAGTCCAAAGACACCTGATAAACAAATATAAGGAAAGTAACATATCAAAATTATATGATTTTAATATAATTATGTGTACAAAAGTCCCTGTCATATACTAATCGAAAGAGTGTTATACATGTAAAAATGTCCAAGACATATACTAATCAAAAGAGACATACATATACAAAAGTCCCTGTCATATACAAATCAAAAGAGACTTATATATATAAATGTCCAAGACATATACTCATCAAAAAGACACATACATAAGCAAAAGTCTCTGTCATATACTAATCAAAAGAGTCCTATATCTATATATAAATGTCTAAGACATACTAATCAAAAGGGACATACATATACAAAAGTCTCTATCATATACTAATCAAAAGAGTACTATATCTATAAATGTCCAAGACATATGCTAATCAAAAGGGACATACATATACAAAATTTCGTGTCATATACAAATCAAAAGAGTCATATATTTATAAATGTTCAAGACATATACTAATCAAAAGGGACATATATACACAAGTCTCTGTCATATTCTAATCAAAAGAGTCATATATCTATAAATGTGCAAGACATATGCTAATCAAAAGGGACATACATATACAAAAGTCCATGTCATATACAAATCAAAAGAGTCTATGTACAATAGTCAATGTCATATACATCCAACAAAGATACAAAAGTCATGCTGGTGGATGACCTGCATGATCAGGGTCATCACCTAGGTCCTGAGACGGGGGCTGAGTCTCGTCGTCATCCTCAATATCTAAAAATGCCTCAAGAAGCCTTCGTAAATGCTTCTCCATTTTTTCCATTCGCCTCTGCATCACAACCATTAGACTATTATGTAGCTCAACCTTTTTTTTCTGCTGTGCAGCCATCTCCTGTTGTTGTGCAGCCCCCTCTCCTCTTGTTGTGCAATTGTACCTTGCAACTACATAATCAATATGTGCATCCTGTCATGCTCCTGCTGGGACACTCCAAGTGGTAGCCTTTTGGAGATTCGAGATTGCTTATATGCTCCTGCCCGTGTACCTAAACAGTATACCTGTCCTTTAGGGTTAACCTTACCACCTTTCTGCAAGATTAAATCATTATCCGAGGCAACACTGCTAGCATCCTCTCCTGGAGTGACTTGATTGTCTCTCTCTTCCCTAAGTCTCGTAAAGCCATCCTAAAATTTATACAGAAAGTATTGATGTGTTAAAGTCAGGTGCACTAAAACTAATCATCTTTCGAAAGTAAACATTTGGTGTAAAAATAAATATTACTCAAAGCTAATGCCTTTGCCTTGTCATTGCACCACCTGTCACGATCATCTTTATATGTGTGTGTATGCTTGAACACAGCCCAATCCAGGGAAGACGGATCCGTGACCCCATCTACCTAATGTGTGATATATTGACATAAAACAATAAGAACATAATGCGCTAAGTATAAAAAAAAAAAGCTTACCATTTTATGAATCTACATGCATATGCAATTATAATAAGTATTCTTACCAACCGCCTTGCATGCTCAGTATACTATAACTAATTAAAGGGACATTGCTAATAAGCACAAATTAAAGGAGAACTAATATAGTTTGATCTTTATGCTTGTGGTTTTTTTAGGTTAAGTCCCTCGTTCATTTTTAATATAAAATTGCTAAGAAATTAAATAGTATGTTCGATAGTGAAAGTTGAAAGAAACTATATATACCCACATTTCTTCTACCTCCATCGTCTTTCAGGCCATTATTTGTTTTTATATACTTGTAAAAAAATTACAAAATTTTTTAACTATAATTTGTAATTTTAATTACTTCCTGTAACTTCAAAGTATTTAGTACGATACTCTGCTTTTTGAAGAGAGTATAGATATAAACCCTAAATTATTTGTATTTTAAAAAGTTCACACAATTCTAATACTAATTTTTTAGATAAATAAAATAAGTTATTTATTTTAACACACTTGTTATATTTTGGAGCATTAAGTCGCCTTTTCTGCCCACTTCCCACTCATCCAAAGGATAAATTGGCCATGACATGGAGTATCCCTTGAAACCAAATCCATTCTTGGTAAAATACGTCCTCCATATGCAGCCCAAAAATGTCGACCATATGGCTAAGTTTATTGGCAGATACTACTTATAATACACATTGTCATATTGCATCTTTAATTATTAACCGCCTAAATTACACGTTACAGCACCTGAATATTTACACTAACGAGGTTTACTATTAATTATATTTATTTAAATACACAACTAAATAAATTACTGAATAACAAATAAATAACTAGTTGAGATTTTTTACTTTTCTAATATTTTGAGAAGCAATTCCAAGTAAGGAAAATAAAAAATCATTCTTTATACTAATCAAAAGTCCAGGATCTTGGAGCAAGGGATTGGCACTTTAACAGGGTAATAAATTAATTCTAACCTATGACTAAAACTCTTAAGCCATCATCTATATGCATGTCTTCCACGTTCTCACTCTTTTCCCACTCATTTTGCATATGTTATCCATATGTCATTTCCCTTTGCCATCTTACCTTGCGCATGACACACGTGTGGCTAGGCAATGCCAATTCAATTGATGAGTAACCAATAAGTGGCATCCAAGCCCTTATCTTCGTTTATTACACGTATGGATTTCAACTTGACACATTACATCCTTTTTATTCATCTAGACAACTATTATATGACCAGCAAATCTTTCATTTCAATTGCACTTCCAAAGTGTCACACATGACCTCAAACCCTTGAATAGCAATTGATATACAATGCAATGCAATGCATATACTTAACTGTGATTAATGAAGGAAACAATACGCTTGAGCAAGGAGAGAACGTTGTTGGCCTTCTCCTTTTGCCTCCATCACTTCAACTACACTATGGCACCCACTTTTCTTCATTCCACGTTGGGCATGTAAAAGGCCACAAATTCTCTACCATGGCTAGGTGTTCAGTTTTCTCTGCCTCATATTATATTTGTTCCATGGCCCAAAAGAAATAATGAACCAAAGTAATCCCTTCAAGCTTGATACCCGGAAGCCCCTCTGTTCCAACCCGAAGACACGTGTTTGGTGTGCAATGTTTGTCCATAACACTGTCCCCAGCGAAGAACACCAACCCAAGATCAGCGTGGCGATTGAGCCACTCATCAAGGCCATTCTTATAGAAGTGTGAAGTGACCCATTTGAGTACAATCCATGAATCTTTATAAGCGATGGGAACAAGGTGCTTTGGTGCTTTCGTAGAATAGCATATATAGTATGTAAATTAATAGTATATCAATTGATATACTATGCTCCCAAACCCTCAAGCCCTTTGGGCATTCCCACATTATGCAACCCTTGAATAGCAATTGATATACAACTTCATTGCATGCCATCCATTTGTCCAAAAGCTTTTCCATTATCTTGTGCGCATGCCCTTGACCACTTGTCCCTAAAGAACTCACTTGATGACACCATTTCATTCCTCTATGTCTCGCCTATAACTCTCTTTATTACTCACACTCTGAAGTTATTCTCTTCAATCAACAACCCTCCTCAAGCAAAACGAAGACCAAACTTCCCTCAAGCCAAACCTTCATCTTCTCCCTATTATTTACTCTAACTGAAACGCAACCTTTCATATCTACTGAAGGCGTTTGAACCCTAAACCATGAAAGCCATAAAAAAAACCAAAATTTAAAATATTACGGGTTTCATGAGTGCTTCTACGAAGAAAAAAATACACAAGAATCAATATCCCCAGCAATGTATGTGATAGCTTCAACTATCTGAAATGGCAGAAAACAATTAAAGGACGTATGATATTATGAACGGCAATTTGAGAATGCCGGCAACTCCAGAAAATTGTGAAGAAGAAAATGAAGTTTGTTACTACTCAATACAATACCCTCTATGATACCCTCTCTCAGTACTAAAAGCAACAGAAGCAATGCATTACAATTAAAATGGGCCTCTCAACCTAAAAAGCCCAATTGGTTTATTCTAAGCAAAGGATAGTAAGTGTGGAGCATTGGGCCTTCACTCCATGACCCAATCTATTCTACTCAGTCATCTTAGCCACTTTCATTAGTCACGAACCCCTCCATCCAACTTGGTCGTCTCTTCTCTCTCTCCTCTCTTTGGTCTCATGGCTTGGTCTTCACCCATCTCTCTCTGTCTTTCTGGTACGGTAGCAGGAACAGGGTCCGCATCATTTTTCCTTCCCCTTAAAAAATTGATCTTGTCCTCAAGATTGAAGCTTGGAAAAGCTTGGGAAAATTCGGCATAAGGAACCCAAGTGGCGTCCTCCAAGGGAAGTCTTTCCCGCTGAACTAAAAGGTGTAAAGCTTCCTCCTTTCTGACTTGTGAGGCTCGAATCTGAAGAATGGCAACAGGCTTGATCACCGGGTGGTTGTCCCAACTCACAGGGAGTAGCGGGATCGAGTGAAAGGTAGAGTTTTGCCGATATGGTTTGAGTAACGAAACATGAAAGATCAGGTGTATACGGGACTGTTCCGGCAGCTGCAAGCGATAAGCCACAGGACCCACGCAGTCGGTCACCGGAAAAGGTCCATAAAAGCGGCAACGCAGCTTCGAGAAGGATTGATTGCGCACTGAGCGTTGCCGATATGGCTGCAGCTTGACAAGAACCAGATCTCCCACCTGGAACTGTATGTCACGGCGTTTCTTGTCCGCTTGAGTCTTCATGCGCTGGCGTGTCCGGTGGAGGTTATCGCGCAGCTGGCAGATGATCTCATCACGGCGTGTGAGCATGACATCAACAGCTTCAACGGCTGTGGAGGAACCTTCATAAGGTTGCATTCCTGGAGGAAGACACCCATAAACAGCTTGAAAAGGAGATATCCCAATGGATGAGTGATAAGCTGAGTTGTATGAAAATTCTGCCCAAGGTAAATACTTTACCCATTCGTTTGGTGATTCCATGGTATAACATCTCAGATACTGTTTTAACCCTCTATTCGTCACCTCTGTTTGTCCATCCATTTCGGGGTGGTTTGCTGTGCTGTAGCAAAGTTTGGTGCCACTTAGCCGAGCCAACTCAGCCCAGAACTTCCTCACGAAGATGCGATCGCGATCGGAGACAATAGAGCGGGGAATGCCATGTAGACGACAGATGTTGTCCATAAATGCTGTAGCTACCTTCGTGGTAGTGAAATTTGGCGGTAAAGCTACAAAGTGTGCGTATTTGGACAAGCGGTCAACCACGACCAGGATTACTGTTTTATCTTCTGAATTCGGAAGCCCAACAATAAAATCCATGGACAAGTCCTCCCAAATTGCCTATGGAATGGATAGGGGTTGGAGCAAACCAGTTGGGGACAAAGGCTGGTATTTTGTGACTTGACAGATTGGGCAAGTTCTCACGAATTCTTGCACATCACGCTTCAAATGAGGCTAGTAGTATACTGGTAGCACTCAATGCAGCGTCTTCTTAATTCCACCGTGACCTCCCAGAACTGAAGAATGAAATTCCTGAAGAATAGCCATACGAAGTGCTGAGTCTGAAGCTACCACAATTCGGCCTTTGAAAAACACCACTCCTTCTCGGTAGCTATAGTGTTCGTAACCATCAGCCCCTTCCTCAATCTTTTCTTTCAATTGCATTAACTCCTTATTACACTGAACTTCTGTTTTAATTTGCTCCAACAGGTTGTTACTCACCTTGGTGATAACCATAGCTGTACTGAGTACCTCTTCCGTAGGAGACTCTCCTTCTGGCTTTCTTGAAAGGGCATCAGCTACTTTGTTGCTTGCTCCTGGAAAATATTCAATGGTGTAGTCAAAACCTAGCAACTTGACTAGGAAACGTTGTTGTTCCGGTGTTTGGATCACCTGCCCCATCATTTCTTTGAGGCTCCGCTGATCAGCCCTGATGATAAAAGGACCCCCAACAAATACTGCCTCAATTTGGCTACCCCTTCTGTAATCGCAAACATCTCCTTCACATATGTCGAAGCCTGCTGCATCATTGGATTGAGCTTCTTGCTTAAATAAGCTATAGGTTTGTTGTCTTGACTGAGAACGGCTCTAATTCCTACCCCCGACGCGTCAGTCGTCAACACAAACTTCTTATTAAAATCTGGCAGTGCCAAGATGGGTGGTTCGGACAGCCTCTTCTTGAGCTCGGACATGGCTGCCTCGGCTCCCTCGTTCCAACCGAATGCATTCTTGTGCAAGAGGGCAGTTAAGGGGGCTGCAGCTTGGGAAAACCTGCGCACAAACTTGCGGTAATACCATGCTAGCCCAAGAAATCCCCTCAGCTGTTTAATGGTGGTGGGGTACTTCCACTCCAATATGGCCTGAATTTTTTTATCATCTGGTCGTACACCATGTGCATCCACTATGTGTCCTAGATACTCAACCTCTTCTTGAGCAAAGGCACACTTGGACCTCTTGGCATACAACTGGTGCCGCCTCAAACAGTCCATCACCCTCCGGAGGTGTCCTATATGTTCCCCTATGGACTTACTGTATACTAGTATGTCGTCAAAGAACACAATAACAAATTTTCGCAAAAATTATTTCAACACAGAATTCATGATACCTTGGAAGGTTGCTGGAGCGTTAGTGAGCCCGAAGGGCATAACAACAAATTTGTAGTGTCCTTGATGGGTTTGAAATGATGTCTTGTAAATGTCTGATGGAGCCATCCGAATTTGGTGGTACCCGGAGCGCAAATCCATCTTGGAAAAAATCACTGCCCCTGTGAGCTCGTCTAGCATCTCACCCACCGTAGGGATTGGAAACCGATTGGGAATGTTAACTTTGTTCAAGGCTCGGTAGTCTACACAAAACCTCCAAGTTCCGTCTTTCTTCTTCACGTGGCCTTTTGGAAATGTGGATACATGTAAGGTCTCACGTCGACTGCTCTTGTTCCAGGTTCCAAATGGATTTGATGATCCTCCATGCGTACGGGAGGTAGCTGCTATGGTGTCTCAAAGATATCCTCATAATCATGTAGCACCGATTGGATCAAGGAAAGAGGGTGCTCTGCCATCTCGGTTCTTTTAGGAATCTCATGGTTGATGGTCTGTAGTTGATAATAAGTAGCTACTGCGTCTGAGTTTGCTAGCCTGCAAAGCTGATGTAGTTCAATGGCTTCCACTTGCACCTTCTGCTCACCTTGAATTTGAACAATTGCTCCATCCTTCTCAAATTTAAGAGTCAACTCCCTGTAGTTAGTAGTGACATCACCTAAACCCGACAGCCACTGGACCCTTAACAGTACTTCAGCCCCTTGGATAGGTAAAACAAATAAATCCGGAAAATATTCATACCTTTGTAATCCCAGCCTTACTCCACTGCACACCCCTTTACACCCTAAACTTTCACCATTGCCTACTAAAACCTTAAACTGAGTGATACGCTTGACTTCCAATCCTAGGAACCTTACCAGCCTCTCTTGCACAAAGTTTTGGGTAGAACCCCCATCTACCAGAACTTGCACTATTTTTTTGTTAATGACCCCTTTCAACCTCAACATGTGAAATGAATATTGACCATCCATTGCATGTAGGCTAATCCCAGGAACCTCCTCTTCACCTCCTGTATTCTCATTATCCACCTCCAACTCAGTATCTTTTCCATCCTCTTCATTGTCCTGTATCATTAACAGGTACATCTGCCCCTTACATACATGATTTCTGTTGAATTTCTCATCACAGTAATAACATAAGCCTTTTTCTGTTTTCTCCAGCATCTCTACAGGTGTCAATTTCTTAATGGGTATTGTATTTTTTAACAGCCCAGCATTGTTAGCAGCTCCTCGGATAGGGGTTGGTAGCAACCTAGCTTGATTGGTAGCATTCTGGCTGGTATACTCCTTCAGATTTACAAAACGAGATAGCACTCAGTCACTTAGCTTATCCTCCACTACCTTAGCTAGTTCCATGGCATTTTCCAAAGAGTCAGGTAGATGCAACCTAACCTTCTTCCTTACTTCAGGTTTGAGCCCTGATTCAAAGTAACTTTGCAAGGTAAGCTCATCAACCCCAATGACTTGATTGGAAAGCTGCTCGAACCTCTTCTGGTATTCCTCCACGGTGGTGTGCTGTTGTAATCTTCCCAATTCTCCTCTTAAATCCCGATACTTGGAAGGGCCAAAACGAGCTCGTAATGTTGTCAAGAATGCATCCCAAGTAGTCAAACGCTGATTTCGTTCCATCCAATGGAACCAATCCTCAGTCGGTCCATCCATCTGGAAGGACGTCAATGTGAGTTTATCTGCATCAGGAAGATTGTGAAAGCCGTAGAACTGCTGAATTTTATGAATCCATGGTTCAGGGTTTCCACTTGAAAATCGAGGTACAGTAAACTTCACCGATTTGTAAGCATTGTTACCAAAGAATGTTCCCAGGTTCGCATCATTGCTACTTCCTCCTTTGATTTCTGCTTTGTTTTTGTTCTTCTGATCTAACTTGGCCTCCATAACCGTCAATTTCAGATTCATGCTCTGTAACAATTCTCCCAGTGCATATAACTGCTCTCCGTGCCTAGCAATCTTTGCTAAATACTCCTCCATCATGTTGGTCTTGACTGCTGAACGAGTTCCTTTTGTCATCTCACCTGTTTGGAAGTTTCTCTCAATGAAAGCACCATAGCTTCAACTATCTGAAATGGCAGAAAACAATTAAAGGACATATGATATTATCAACGGCAATTTGAGAATGCCAGCAACTCCAAAAAATTGTGAAGAAGAAGATGAAGTTTGTTACTACTTAATACAATACCCTCTACGATACCCTCTCTCAGTACTAAAAGCAACAGAAGCAATGCATTACAATTAAAATGGGCATTTCAACCTAAAAAGCCCAATTGGTTTATTCTAAGCAAAGGATAGTAAGTGTGGAGCATTAGGCCTTCAATCCATGACCCAATCTATTCTACTCAATCATCTTAGCCACTTTCATTAGTCACGAACCCCTCCATCCAACTTGTTTGTCTCTTCTCTCTCTCTCCTCTCTTTGGTCTCATGGCTTGGTCTTCACCCATCTTTCTCTGTCTTTCGGGTACGATAGCAAGAACAGGGTCTGTATCAGTATGTTATAGAAAAAAAGATATCAGCTAAAAAACACACAAAGTAGATACTTATGCGTAATAATGCATAGCGTATAAGCAAGTAAGGAATAAGGATTATATGTTTGCAAGGAACACCAAACTTTTTTAGTTTGAGGGTGCGAGTGACAAGTACCTTCTGGACCACGTGCCATATTCCATTTTGAAACTCTGGTATTCCAACATTGAATGTATTCGACAAACAAACAATCATTTGCTTATGTCGATTCAAACCAAAAAATTAAAATATAAAATAGAAGAAACCATTAAGGGGAGGAAATTTTACCAACATAGGAAGAGCTATCAAAGGAGAACCACTATAGGAAAAGGGACGACTAAAGAAATATCGAGCGAGAACCAATAGGGAGAGTCTCTGCAAACAAGAACCACTACGTGATAATGACAATGGAAGAGCTATGAAGAAGAAGAAAGATCGAGGCTTACAATTTGCAAAGAGAAATCAAGCTAGGGCGTGCGAAAATATGGTGGGAAACTGAAATGAAGCAATGATATGGGTGGGAAAATGTAAGTGAATGAAATTTTATAAGTGCTTATATAATTATATAATTTTAAATTTATTATACATATATCATATTTTTAAAATATAGTGAAAGATAGAATATACCATGAATCTGCAAATCATAAAAAAATAAAAAATAGCATGATTTGATATTTGTTTATCAAAATAGATCTATAAATAAAAATCAAATTAAAATTTATTTATTTTATATTTAAACATCGCCTCTAAACCCTCTATCACTAAAGGACACATAAAGAACTTCATTATTAAATGAAAATGAATGGCGATTACCAGTTGCTAACATTTATTAGGGGAAAGAGGCAATTGCAATTAATTATTTTTCTTTTTGAATTTTAAATTTGATTGATATTCTCCATTTACCTTCGCATATTATTCATTCAATAACGTTATATACATATTAATTTAAATATTCGTAGGTTACCTTTTAAAAAAAATCATAGGTTTAAGTTTTTAACACATTTTTTATATTTATTTTTAAATGAAAATAATTAAAAATTAACAAAACCTTTACATGTTTTGTATACACCTCACGCTCACACTTAGTTGAAGGGGTTTTGAGGTGCAAATTCTCCCACTATAAAAGCCAAACATAGAGAAAAAAATAGAGTATACGGAGAGAGGCTAAAATACTTAGTTCAAGGGGTTTCCTAATTGTTCTTAATTCATAAAAAATAACATTTCAAAATTTTCTCAACTTACCTATACTTCTATATAAATTACCTGAGTAATGGTTATGAGCCACTGTATTTTTTATTTTTTTTTATTAATGCAAAGTCATATTTTTTACTCAGAGTCATAAGTTATAGAAATGTTACTTTTTTAACTCTCTTTACTAAAACTCGTATTACATATGATTAATTTACTTATTATTATTAATAATTAAAGTTTATATTAAATAATCTACTTTAATTAAATAATCTTTCAAGTTATTTATTTAAAATTAATTTATAACTCTATCTTAATTTTTTTACATTTTATAAATATATTTAAAATATAGAATCAAATTTATTTAAGATAAATTAAATATGTATTATCTAAATAAGATATTCCAATTTTTTAATAATCTCCTAACGATATCGGGAAAAAAATAGATAAGTTTAAAACCACGGGGGTTAAATGATAAATTATTTAAGCACAATAGGTCTAAGTGATAAGTTTAAAATCACGGGGGGTCAAATGATAGATCACAAAACCACAATGGGTGAAAATGAAGTTTTTCCTATTTTCTAACATACTCTCTCTGTTACCTCCGTCATTCTAATCCCTATTCACTCTCAATATATCGGTCACTCTCTCTTCTCTTTTCTTTCCACCGAACCAACATTAAAGGGGCAAAAGGAGCTTGTCCATTGACTTGTGTAACATCCTTGTCTCGAGTGGAAGTACGAGCTAACTTTTTCTTTTTTTTCTTTCCTTTTAATTCACATGATTTATTGCAACTCATACATATTCTCTTACTTGTTCGTAACATACTTCTTTCTTTCCTTTCATTCTCTAATACATATGTGATCAATGACCATAGTCAAATATCACATACCATCAGAATATGACCACAAGTGTCATTCCAGACGGAGTCTTAAATCAGACAGAGTTTTGTATGTTTCTTGATATAATCTCACTCTCGTAACGTCTTGATAAGCAATGATGGACCCAGGAAAACTTGTTATGTCCGCATATTTATGGACCCAGGAAATTTTTTTTGTAAAGAAAGTTTAAATTAACGCTTGAACCCGCTCATAATCTGGTTGCTTCCACAACAAGCTGCATGCAATAGTTTGACTATCATTTTTTCCCCTAAATCTTACCAATCCTTCAAAATAAATATAAGAATATACTCTAGTACATCCATACATCATCATTTTAGTTTATAGTGGTGAATAAAAAAGTCAACACTATCTATACATAAGGCAAACAAAATCACAGACCTCGTCTCTAGAGATTAACTTATTTGAGAATGTTAGACCTGCAATCAATCTTCTCTCTAATCAATTTGCGTTACTACGTTGTTTTAATCATCTCTGTATGTTGCTACGTTGCTAACTAATATAAGAATAAATATCATTTTTGGTCCCTAACAAAAATTTGATCCCTAGTTTCGTCCATTATAAAAATAATTAGTCACCTAGTCACTATGAAATTCAAAGTGGATCCATTTTAGTCTTTTTGAGGGACTAATGTGTATCTTTTTTGAATTTGTGAGGGTCCACGATTTTAACTAAATTGATCCACTTTAAATTTCTCAAGGAACTCGAGATGAATTTTTTTTATAAGGGACTAAAGTGGAGATCGTGTTTTTTATTAGGGACTTAAAAGAGTATTTACTCTTAATATAAATATTGAACCAAGATATAAACAATGACCTACAACTAAAAAAACAAAACTCAAACCGAAAATTTCATGTCCGCACTTGCGGACATTTGCGTAGACGTGTGTCCGCCGCTGCTGATAAGCACATGCATCGTAATATATTAGATATACAATTTCACATATAAGGCCCAAAGAAGGAATTATTATTCATTTTTCTTTTTATCTAACTCAACCAAAGGTTTAAACATCTAATCATATAGTAATTAGATCGTATAAGTGCTCACTAGCACAAACAGTCACTCTTAAAACATACTTCCTTTGTAAATGGCTAAGAAGCATATAAAGGAAACCATGTCAGTTTTATGATTCCAATGCTTTAGTCCATCAAATTCAAGCTTATCATACACATCTAATTACTATGTTTACATCACATTTCCAAGCCCCTTTCGAAATGTCTAGTGTAGGTTTTCTACAAGTTCCAACTTATTTTTCATTCATACCAACATACATTTTACACCTATACCCATCAAAATTCAAATGATGCACATGATTCTTCTTTCAAGCATTTCATCAAACACCTTAACCTACCCTTGGATCTTCTTGGGTAGCCTTCAATTTCAACAAATATCCCCTCCAAGGCAATAAGTTATTGTTCATGCTGAACAAAAAAATTATGTTTTGTTGGTGCTTTGATGCTTGAAGAATGATCCTTGACTAACTTACTCACTTGGCGCTTTGGTTGCCCTATTCCTCTTCGCTTTGAAGTGTTGAGGTAAGCTTCGTGGTTCATTGCAGCTTGTGATGAGTTTTTTGTCAAAATTAATTGCCCTATTCCTCCTCACAATGCCACTGTATTTGCCTTTGCCTTGATTGAGATGGAACCTTCATTTTATTTCGACAAAATAATTTCTCAAACCATACCCTATTATAGTGTGCAAAGGGAAGAGGGAAAGGGAAATTGAAAAGGATGAGGAAGAAAATGAAATATCAAATATTTTCCTAATACTAAAAATGAATTTTTCGTAATATATTAGTCAATAAATTAAACCCTAAAATCATATTTATAATCACATCTATAATCTATCACTCAGGAATATTTTCTGTATATTACAAACATCCTATTTTAATATTTAATTAACCACACTAAAAATTCATCCTTTTAAGATGAACATATACTTTATCTTATTTTATATTTTATTTTAGTTTAAGTTTTATATTCAATAGTTTTAGAAAATTATAATTAAATGACATATACAAATTTAATTTTGTTCAAAACAAGTGTTTAATTAGAAAATAAAAAAAAAATATAGTCATTGATATTTAATTATGAATATCAAAATGAATATAATTCATTATTTGATTTATTTTCTTATAAGTATTTTTGACAGAATTCATTTTTCGCCAATACTTTTCGAAGGAATATGATTTCGGTGGAAAAATTAATAAACATAATTTTATTTATTTATTTATTTTATATGGGTTTTCGATGGAATTCATTTTCCGTCAAAAAATTTTGTTGGAATTAAATTTCAGTCAAAATATTCATGAAATAATTTGTTTTTTATTTATTATTTTTCTAATTGTTTTCGACGGAATTTATTATTCGTCAAAAAATTTCGAGGGAACCTGATTTGCGTCGAAAAATTCATGAAAATAATATATTTTTTATTTATTTATTTTGTAATTGTTTTTGACAGAATTCATTTTCCGTCGAAACTTTTTGACGGAATATGATTTCCGTCAAAAGATTCATGAAAATAATTTTTATTTTATTTTTTTTATAATTATTTTCAACAAAATTTATTTTTTGACGTAATATGATTTTCGTCGAAAAATTCATCAATATATTTTTTTTATTTTTTTTTTATAAGCATTTTCGACGGAATTCATTTTCTTTAGAAAATTTTCTACGGAATCGGATTTTCGTCGAAAAATTCATGAACATAATTTCTTGTATCATATATTTTTTAAAAAAATTCGACAGAAATTCATTTTTCTTCTAAAAGTTTGGACGAAAAATGATTTTTGTCGATAAGTTTTGACGTAATATATTTTTCGTCGAAATTTTCGTCTTTAATTTTGACAGAAAACTTTTCGTCAAAAATTTTGCATATTTTAGTAGTGGTTTGTGCATGTTCCTTGGATGTAACTAGGGGTGAAACTGGGCCGGGCCAGCCTACAGGGGGCTACAGCTCGGCCTATGTCGGACCAAACCTGACCTCATATATTTCGTAAAATAGGCTGGGCTGGGCTTGGGCCTTGAAAAAGCTTGTTTAATAAAAATGTCATAGGCCCACTTTCACAAGGCCTGGCCTATAAACCTACAGGCCGACCTATATTGTACTATTTATTTTAAATAAAATAAAATAGAGTAAGTATGCCTTGAAGAAAAAACAAAAGATATAAATTTAATCATTTATAATTTAATTATATTCGATTATATTTTAATAAAAATCTGACTTTATTTCTTATATAGGAGGAACCAACATCTCAACATGTTAGATTGTGTATATGAATATATTAAAAGATTTTTGGGAGAGGTTATACTTACTACAAGCTCATGATATGTTTGTTGGATTCATTTAGTTATTTTAATTTACATAGTATGGGTTTATTTGTTAGATCTGATGAAATATATGTTATTTAGTTTGACCATTTTGCTTTTGAAAATGACTTAAATGCATATTATATGAATTTTGTTGTGATTCATGATTTTGTTTGGACGTTGAAATTATGATTTTTGGTTTAGCAATAGAATTTGAGTATTTTGTAAAGTTAATTCATGGTTATGCTTGGAAGTTAAAAATTAACAGGCTAACAGGCTAGGTCAGGCCATTTATTTTTTTTATAAATAGGCCAAGCCAGGTTAACAGTTGGACTCGTACCAGCCTTGGGCCAGGCCAAATTAAAAAAATTTGGCGTAGGCTTGGGCTTTTTGGGGCAAAGCTTGGCCCAGCCCAGCCCACTTTCACCCCTAGATGTAACCATCATATAATATGACTTCTTGATGGAAAGCAATGGATATAAACATATTTTCTTGATGAGACATGATCCCATAAAAGAGAAATGGTGATCTTTGTGCTACTGCTTAGGTAATGGAAATAGTTCTCGTAGGAAAGTCCTACCATAAACGAATTTATGGAAGTACTACCCTAGCACATTATATGGATGGTTGCTGACGGTGTTGTGAAACATCTATGTTTATGAAAATTATTGTTGTGGAAAAATGTATGATTCATGGCATGATGCATACCTCTGGTTATGATGTAGTATATAAAACTGAAAATTTAAAAGTTGATCAAAAAAATTGATGACTTAATTAAGCTATTGTAGCTTAATAAGATCCATCATCTCAATACAGGTGAAGGTCCTAGAAATGGAATTTGAATTGCGACTCTCTTTGGGTGTGCATGACAATCATTCTATTCCCTAGCACTGTTTCTGAAAAGAAACAATTCTTTTCTATTTCTGTGCCTTGGAACAATTTCTGAGAAAAGCAATGTGTTTGATAACATGTTCTATTTTTATTCTGAGAATGAGAATTGTGTTTGATAACATAACAAATAAAATAATAAAAAATAATTCCTATTAAATATAAAAAAATTCGTATCATCACTTTCCTTTCCATATGGTGTGGTTGTGGTGGTGGTGGCGACGGTGGGTGGCATGGTGGTGGTGGCGGTGACAATATGGTAATGGTGGTGGCAGTGACGTGGTGATGATAGTGGTGGTGATTGTGATAGCAGTGGCTGCGGCGATGACGGTGGTAATGGTGGCGGCAACGTTGTAGTGGTGGGGATGGTGGCGGTGGAGGTGATGGCAGTGGCTGCAACAATGGTGGGGTGATGGTGGTTGGTGACATTGGTGGCGGTGACAATGGTAGCGGTGGAATGGTGGTGGTGGTTGTGATGGCATCATGGTGATGGCAGTGGCTGCAGCGGTGGCGGTGGTGGTAGGTGACAGCGGTGATGGTGGTGGTGGCGATAACATGAAGATGGTAGTGGCAAGGGTGGTGTAATGGTGGCGATGGTGGTGGTAGTGACGGTAGTGGCTGTGATGATGGTAGTGGTTGGTGGCGGTGGTGGTGGTGGTTGCGGCAATGGTAATGGTAGTTGGTGACAATGGTGGTGGTGGTGGTAGTGGTGGCGTCGTGGTGGTGGTGGTGGCAGTGGCGTGGTGATGGCGATGCTGGCGCTGGCGGTAACGGCAGTGGTTGCGATGATGGTGGTGGTGGTTGATAGCGGTAGTGCGTGTGGTGGTGGTGGTGGTAACAGTGATAGTGGTGGAGGTGGTAATTGTGGTGGTGGTGGTTACGGTGGCATGGTAGTAGTGATGAGTTGAGGTGGTGGTGATGGTGGCGGTGGCATCGTGGTGGTGGGGGTGGTGACAAAGACACTAGTGGTACGGCAGCGGCAACGACGATGGTGGCGGTGGTCGTGTCGAGATGATGGTAGTGGTGGTGATGATGGTAGAGATGGAGAGTGATTGAGAGAGATAAGTGTTTCTCATTTTGTGTCCAGGAACAAAAAAAGCAGAAATTTTTTTATTCTTTTTTCTGTTCCTCAGCACAAAAATTAAACCGGTTCCTTCCGGGAACAAAAATATAAACTAGTTTTACCAAACAAGTTTTCTATCCATTTATGTTAAAAAAGAATTGATTCTGGGAAGGTTGTTGTTAAGTCCTGGATAGACCTTATTGCTATATCGTAGGGTATGCGCTCAGAGATAGTGTATATCAAGTGTATACTAGGCTTATAGCCGAGGTCCCAATCACTGCGCACAAGCAATAGGCTTATAGCCAAGGGGTGGGTGTGTGCACAGTGTGGGCGGTATTCGTAAGTAGGTTAAGTGTGTTTACCTGGGGTCTTTAAGCTCTTATTTATAGGATTACCTTCCTAGGCTTGGGCTTTTTGAGCTCCCCCAATTGCAATAGGATTCAACTCCATTTCTGTTGGGATGTGATCCTCATCTTGTGCCCTTTGGCTGTTTAGAGTTGTTGAGATGTTGGTGACTCTATATCTGATTGGATATTCTAGTAGGTAGTTGGGATATGATATTCATATCCATAACAGTTGCCCCCCAGCTTGGTGTTCCGAATCTCAGAATGCCGAGGTGATTCTGTGTTGCCTCGGACGTGATTTGTCCGAGTTTGTTGGCCTCGGATTCGGGCTTTCGAAGTTTTGATGTCTGCGTTTTAGCTCGAAATTACTTTTGTCTAGACCATTCGCGTAACGCTTCTTGATCTTCCTTGGTTTCTGCGTGAGAAATCGAGCTTTAGCGTATCGGATTTTTCCTGAGCTCGTTTCCTACCTTCAAGCATTATTTGATCCGATCTTTGACTTCATCGTGTTTGCGATCGAGCTGAAGGTCTTGGTCGGGTTGCCGTTTTCATTTACGACCTTATAATCAAGCTCATGCCTGACTTGCCATATTTGAGACGACGTTTGGGCTCGAAGGTCGGGGTTTTGGTCTTATCGTATTCCCCTGACCTTTCGTTTCACGCATGTTGTGACGGTTGTAAGTTTCCACGTGCCTTCCCCTTATTGGGGGTTCATGCCTCGTGCAGGGCGCGCCGTATTGCGCATTGCAGAGGTCATGATTGAGCGCTTTTAATGCACTTTGGGTGAAATTCCCTCTTTGCCCCCCACTACTCAACCGTTTAGAAGCCTCTCCAACTTCGCGCCTCACGTTTATTTTGGGTTGCCTTTAAGTTCGCCACTTCGGTTTCTCCAAAGAGTTTTTACTCTTCGAAGCTTCGTGTGTGGTGGGTGTCCAGAGTCTTTTGCTCTTTTTCAAGCTTTTCTTTCGCATTTTCTCTTGGTGCACTTCTGGTTTCTTACTGTTGTTTTTGGCCTGAACTGCCGAAGGTTTCCTGGTTCTAAGATCACCTGTTTCCTCTTCGTTTTCATTTGATCAGGTATCTTTCTTCCTTTGTTTACTTCTAAAACTTCGAGTTTTTGCCTGGTGCATGTTTTGCTGTTTGTTTTGTTTGGGGGTTCTCTGTCACCCTTTACACTTTTTCTTGGGGTTTCTAATGAGTTCCCCTGGTTCCTCTTTTGGCCGAGGTGACGAAGTGAGTGAAGGGGTAGTAAGGCAATTACCTCGATCAATTCAATACTGGCTTTTTGGTAGGGAATACACCGAGGAGGAGAAGCTTCAACAGCTTCTTCGTGGTCATAGGGGAGGTCGGTGGAGATCCTGGGGTGGCCCTGGTAGGAGAGAGAGAGGTCGGAGAGGATAGGGTTGTCAGGGTCAGCTTAATTTTGGAATCAACAGCCCTCATTTAACGAGTCCTTCCATTCCTAGGTTGAGTTCCTCTCCTGAGCCTGCCCCTTTGTCTTACATATTGCCATCCTCCCATGTTGTTCTGGGTCCGAGGTCTGTTCTGAATCGGATTCCTCCCCTTGGTTTGAGTGATAGCTCCATCAGTCTTTCTTCGACCGAGCTAGGCTTTCTTGAATCAGTCGTCCCTTCTTGCTTTGCTGACTCTGCTGCAAGCCGGGTACCGTTTGTTGACCTCGTCAGTAGTTCTAAAAGCTCCATTCCATTTTCGTGGAGTCCATGCTTATTACCATCCGATCTCGGAAGTCCTAGATCGTATTTGGATGATTTTTGTACTGATCCTCACCCTTCGTGTTCCAGGACCACAGTAATGGAGGAGTCTGAAGTCCAGAATTGGGTCACTTACGAGGTCTTACGCCTGCGGTCCACGATGTCTCCTGCTGACGTGGCCCAACTTCCGGTTGAAGACCCTAGTGGGGTGGATATGCTCCCAGCAGGTGACTATCCGGTGTGTGCGGGGCCTAATTTAGACGAACCCCACTTCTTTTTTCTTTATAGAGATCTGATCACCAAGTTGGGGATTCAGTTTCCCTTCACCGAGTTCCAGATGACTGTAATTCGCAGACTTCGGGTCGCGCCTTCCCAACTCCTGGGCCTATATCCGGGGTTTTGAACAAGTTTGCGCCTACCTCTGTCTTCCTTGTACAGTTTGCCTCTTTTTACACTTTTTTGATGTGTATACAGCCCGGACTGGGGCCGAGGTTAAGGAGAGAAAGGGTTGGGTGACTCTCCGAAGCGCTCCAAAACGGGGTATTTTTATCCCCTACTCCCAATCTTTTAAGGGTTTTAAGGACGCCTACTTCAGAGTAGTAGCTCGTTCGGACTGCTTACCGTGGTTTGCCTCGTCTTGGGGAGACGATGGGGACCTGGCGAGTCGGTTCGAGCTTTACTGGACGCAGAGTCACTATCAACGGCGTCCCAAAGATTATGCTACCCCGGGAGTAGCTCTTTCCGAGTCGGAAAGATTGGCGACGTCCGTTCTTCTTGGATATGCCAAGAAATTCGGCATTATCGATCTTAGCCGAATTGTGGATAAATTTGGAGAGGATCTCCTCTGCGAGCTTGGTATGTCGTTTTCTTTTGTAGCTTCTTTCTGACGTGTCTTATATTTTGAGTTCTAATATTTGAACCTCTTTTTGCAGTTAGCATGACAAGCGCCGATATATGAAGTTTCTGCCCAAGAAGTCCGGCAAGGGGAAAGCCAAGGAAGTCTCGTCTCCCGAGGTATCCAAAAAATGACGGTTTAACGCCGTGATCAGCGGCAGTTCAGTGGGTGACGAGGTGATCATTACTGATGTCCATTCTCCTTTGTCATCACCTCTTCCTCCTCCCTCCACCGCTCGTCCAGGGACCCTAATTACTCTAGAGCCCGGAGAATTGTGGAGGGTCGGGGTTACTGACCGACTCAGGGCCGCCTTGAAGCCTCCTCCGGGACTTATTGGCAACTCGGGCATGACCTCTACTGTGAGGGGCATGCTGGCACGAATGGAGGAGGAGTCTCTGAAGACCACTTCGTTGATTCAAACCTTCCAGGATCTCAACCAGAGTCTTGACATGTCTCTTGCTTCCAACTCGTCCCTTTCCAATAAGGTGGAGGAGCTGAGCAAGTCGAAGTCCGACCTGGAGGTCAAGGTTCGGGAGCTGTCGTCCGAGCTAGAGAAGGCTAAGAAGGATCTGGAATCAGCTACCGTTAAGGTGGATGGTTTGAGTGCTGAGAAGGAGTCCTTCTCAAAGTCCATAGCTGACAAGGATGCCCAGATTGAGACACTTCGAGCTAATTTTGAAGAGGCTAAGGCCGTGGTCATAAATGTCGCAACCGAAGCCTTCGACAATGCCGTTGCTCAAGCTCGGGTTCTGAATCTCGGTCTTATCACTGATGGGATGGACGTGGCATACAACGTAAAGGACAGCGTTATTGATCCCAGATCTCCTGATTCGGGCAGTGCCAATGGGGAGGAGACCAGTGCCGATATTCCAGTCACTTCTCCTCGTGCCGACGTCATGATGTAATTTTGATTACGGGGCCTTTGAGCCCCTTTTTTATTTTGTCAGAACTTAATTGCCGCTTTGGTTCGGCTTTACGACTTATTCTTTTAATGCTTTCATTTCTTTGAGATCGTTGGTTTATTTCTCGCTTACTTTTGATGTCCAAGGTTCGCTTTCGATCTCGTTTTATTCGACTTGCAATTCGCAGAGGTTTTTGCTTTCCGATCTAGGATTATCTTTTGTTCGTCAACAAAAAATTTTCCTTTAATTGATCGTGAAGCTCTTTGAGGCTTAAATTACTTGAATGGAAATCGTTATGCACGGATGACAGAAATTAAATGACTGGTCATTTTATTTGCATTTCAAATGAAATCTCTTTACAAGGTCGAGCTTAGAAGCTCGTTTTATTTGCTTTTAAATAAATCTACCTATTGACTGGGCTTAATAGCTCGTCTTATTTGCATAGAAGTAAATCTAACTATTGACTGGGCTTAATAGCTCGTCTTATTGTCTCGAACTTCGGACTAGAAGCCTAACTATAGTAGACCTTCAGCTTGTCCGCGTTCCAAGTCATCTTCACTGGTTTCTTGGAGATAGTTTCCAAGGTGTAGGATTCCTTTCCAAGATTATCCTTGATCTTATAGAGGCCTTCCCAGTTTGCGGCGAGCTTCCCATCTCTAGCATTCTTGTTGCCGATGTCGTATCTTCTTAAGACTAAGTCGCCGACCTGGAATGACCGAGGTCTGACCTTCTTATTGAATCTAGCAGTTATTAGACGCTTCGCCAGCATATTCTTGTATCTGGCATTCTCCCTGCATTCATCCAGCAGGTCGAGTTCCACAAGGAGTGCCTCCTTGTTTTGAGCTTTAGTTCCTTGTAACCTTTGTACCCTCCTCCAGGATGGTTCGCCGATCTCAACCAAGATCATGGCCTCGCACCCATATGTCAGTTTGAAGGGGGTTTCCTCTGTGGCAGATTGGGCGCTCGTCCTGTAACCCGACAAGACGAGGTGTAGTTGCTGCACCCAATTTCCTTTAGCCTCAAAGAGTCTTTTCTTTAGCCCATTGATGATCACCTTGTTGGCAGACTCGGCTTGTCCGTTAGTCTGAGGGTGTTCAACTGATGCAAACCGATGTGTGATTTTTAAGTCGGTCATTAATTCTTGGAACTTTTTAATCAGTAAACTGTGTTCCATTATCCGTGATGATCTCAGCAGGAAGTCCAAATCGGCTAATCAGGTTTCTTTCAAAGAATATTCGTATCCTTGCCGAGGTAATGGTGGTGAGGGGTTCAGCCTCGATCCACTTGGTGAAGTAGTCAACAGCCACTATCAACCACTTGAGTTGTCCTTCAGCCGCAGTGAAAGGCCCTAGTAGGTCCATTCCCCCTTTGAAGAACGGCCATGGTGCCGTGATAGTTTGCAGCTCTTCGGGGGGTGCGCGAAGGATCAACACGTGCTTCTGACATTGTTCGCACCTTTTGACGTGGTCCTTCGCATCTGCTTCCATGGTGGGCCAGTAGTATCTTGCCCTTAGTGCTTTTCTGGCTAAAGCTTTTCCTCCCATGTGGTGTCCATTTATGCCCTCATGTATCTCGGCCAGTACATACTCCACTTCATTCTTATTGAGGCATTTCAGCATGGGTGTATAGAAGCCCTTTTTGTAGAGTTGCCCCTCTACTATGGTGAAGCAGGCCGAGTTCCTCACGAGTTTTCTGGCTTCTTGCGTTTCGTCTGGCAGGATTCCTTTTTTCAGGTAGGCCGCAATTGCCCTCCTCCAATCCTCAGTCTCGGTTATCACCATGACGCAGGTCGGCTCCAGGATGCTCTGTTGTATTACAGTGCGGTGGTTTCCTAAGCCTTTCGAGCTGGCGAGTTTGGATAGGATGTCGGCCCTATTATTCTCATTCCGAGGTATGTACTGGATTGTTACCTCGTCAAACTCAGCTAATAGCTCCCTGACCTGTTGGAGGTACTTCATCATGAGAGAACCCTTGGCTTGGTATTTTCCTTCAACTTATGAAGTAACCA
Organism: Gastrolobium bilobum; assembly: GCF_033153095.1. Classification (NCBI taxonomy): domain Eukaryota; kingdom Viridiplantae; phylum Streptophyta; class Magnoliopsida; order Fabales; family Fabaceae; genus Gastrolobium; species Gastrolobium bilobum. Next base: position 113,656 of record NW_026895594.1, on the reverse strand, counting down.
GCTGTGAATCACTCATTATTTTTATCTTCCTTGCTCCGTGTTCCTTTGCCTGCACGATCCCGGCAATGAATGCCTCGTATTCAGCTTGATTGTTCGAGGTCGGAAACGCTAAGTGGAGGGAGTGTTTGATGGGCACTCCTTCCGGGCTTTCAACGATCACCCCGGCTCCACTCCCCTTAGAGTTCGAGGATCCGTCGACATAAATTGTCCAGAGACCTTCATTCCCTTCTCCTTTTTCATTGGGCGGGGTTAGTTTCAGGATGAAGTCTGCCAAAGCTTGCGACTTAATTGCCTGTCGAGGCTCATATGATATGTCGAACTCGGAAAGCTCGACAGCCTAGTTGATCATCCTTCCTGCTAGGTCCGGCTTGTGAAGTACTTGCATGATGGACTGATTTGTTCGCACGATGATTTGGTGACCTTGGAAATAAGGTCGGAGCCTCCTTGTCGTGGTAAGCAGGGCGAATGCGACCTTTTCGAGCTTCTGGTAACGAAGTTCTGGTCCTTGCAATGTCCGACCTACAAAGTAGATCGGCTGTTGTGACTTGTCGGTCTCCCGTACCAGAGTGGCACTGATGGCCTCTTCCCCTACTAATAGGTACAAGATCAACGTTTCTCCGGGCTCTGGTTTTGACAACACGGGGGGGGTGGCTAAGCAATTCTTAATATTTTGGAACGCCTTTTTGCATTCTTCCCCCCATCCGAACTCTGCTTCTTTTTTTAGGAGCTTGAAGAAAGGCAAAGCCTTCTATGCCGATCTAGGCAGAAATCTGGTCAGGGCCGCATGGCGACCTGTGAGCTGTTGAATTTCTTTTTTGCTTTCAGGCTGTTTCATCTCAAGGACGACCTTGCATTTTTCGGGGTTCACTTCTATTCCTCGGTTGGTAAGCATGAAGCCCAGAAATTTTCCAGCTGGTACCCCAAAAGCACATTTGGCCGAGTTCAGCCTAATCTTGCAAGCTCTTAGCTGCTCGAAAGTCTCCTTGAGGTCGGCGAAATGTGTCGATATTTGCATTGACTTGACGATCATGTCGTCGATGTATACCTCCAAGTTTCTTCCGATTTGCACTTGGAACACGCGGTTCATCATCCTTTGATAGGTCGCCCTTGCATTTTTTAGGCCAAAAGGCATAACGTTGTAGCAAAAATTTCCCTTTTCAGAGATGAAGGCGGTTTTTTGGTGGTCGTCTGGATGCAATGGGATTTGATTGTATCCATAGTATGCGTCCATAAATGATAGCAGCTAAAATCCTGACGAATTGTCAACTAGCCGGTCAATGCTTGGCATTGGGTACGAGTCTTTTGGGCAGACCTTATTGTGGTCGGTGTAATCCACACAGATCCTCCACTTTCCACTTGGTTTCTTTACCATCACCACCTTAGAGAGCCACGTGGTGTACTGTATCTCCTTGATGAATCCTGCTTCTAGCAGCTCGTCGACGTGTTCACTTAAAGCTTGACATCGGTCAGATCCTATCCTCCTTTTCTTTTAGGACACTGGCTACGATCCGGGGTACATGGAGACCTTGTGACAACAGAAAGTTGGGTCTATTCCCGGGATTTCCGAGGCCTTCCATGCAAATACATCAGAGTTATCTTTTAACAAGGAAATGAGTTCTTTTTTGAACTCGACCTCTAGGGTCTTCCCCACCTTGGTACGTCCTTCACCGTCCTTTCGGATCTCGACGACATCCAGCTCCCCTTGGGGTTCTGGATGAGGTGCTTGGAGCTCCTCTCTCATATCCAGTTCGATCAAGTTTATCTCGCTTCCTGATGCCCTTAAGGACTGTTCCATGGCTCCTCCATCCTTAAGCCGGGGATGAGATGATGGGCCTCCTTGATGGACTCGCAGGGTCTCATAATAGCACTTTCTTGATTCTTCTTGATCACCTCTTATGGTGACAATCTCGTTGTTCATCCCAGGCATTTTCAGTGCTTGATGTTTGGTGGAGATCAGTATATCCCATTCATGGATTGTAGGCCGGCCAATGATCACGTTGTAGGACGATGAGGTGTCCACTACGACGAAACAAACCCTTCCAGCTCGGAACGAATCCTCCGTGCCTAAGGTCGATGTAGCCTTTCGGAGGGGACGCCGCTCCGTTGAACCCGACCAGCTCGGTGACACATGGTTTTAAGTCCTTCTCATCCAGGTTCATCCTCTGGAAAACATCCCAAAGAATTATGTCTGCCGAGCTTCCGTGGTCAATGAAGATTCTTTTAACTCGGCAGTTGACTAGCACTCCAGTGATCACCAATCCGTCAGTGTGTCCAGGTACGACCATTGCTAGTTCCTCCTGAGTGAAGAACAGTCTTGGGGGGGCTGGATTGTTGGCTTTCCCTTTGAAGGTCGGCCTGTCTCTTACGGACATGTCTTCAGGTACTTTCTTCTGGCGTTGGCCGAGTGTCCTCCCCTGCCTAGAGCTCCACTTATCACGTTGCATTCGAATTCGGCTTCGGGAAAGGCCTCGTCCTTATCATCGACCTCTTTGCCTTTGGAAGGTCGATCTTGTCTTTGATCCTTTCTATCCTCTCTCTTCGGGCTTCGACTTCTGCTTCGGCTTCTTTGCCTTCACTTATTATTTTTCTTTCCCTGTGTTCGGATGATATATTGCTTCAACTTTCCCTCTCTAACGTGCTTTTCAATAGCATCTCGAAGGTCCCAGCAGTCATCCGTGATGTGACCGTTTTGATCATGGAAAGCGCAGTATTTGTTTCTGTCCAGCCCGCTCTTGGCTTTGAGTGGTCGAGGTCTCTCGACGTTGTGCATCTCGGTCTGGGCCACCTCTTTCCATATCCTGGATCTGGACATGTTCAGGGGTGTGTAATCGTCATACTTCCTTCTTGGAGATCGATCGTCCGACCTCTTATCGTGAGAATCCTTCCCGTTTTTGGATCCTTTCTGGTCCCGGTCTTTGTTATTTTTCTTACTCGGGCTCCGACGTGTCAGACTTCGTCCTCGAGACTCAACGTAGACCTTTTGCATATCTTCCACATCAATGTATTTATCCGACCTTCGTCGGAACTCCTCCAGATCATTCACGGGGTTCTTATAGATTGATCTCGAAAGTGGAGAGTCACCATCTAATCCTGAGATGATTAAGTCAAGATGCACCGCTTCAGTTAAACCTCGAACCTTGAGGGCGGCATCCTTGAACCGGTCGAGGTACTTCTTTAGCGATTCATTCTCTTTATGCCGAATTCTTCTCAGAGCGTAGGCCGGCATTGGATGCACCTTGCTTGTTGCAAAGTTCAGTCGAAAAGTCCAGGCTAGGTCCTCAAACGAGTCGATTGAGTTCCTGGGGAGCCTGGTTATCCAGGTCATCGCCTGACCAGTCAATGTTGTCGCAAAGATTCTGGCCTTAATAGGTCCAGTGATCCCGTTGAACAACATCTCAGTCTTGAAAGCCGCTAAATGGGCTTCTGGGTCCTGACTTCCGTCATACGGAGGTATCCTGGTGCTCTTGAATCTCGGAGGTATAGCCAGGTTCATGAGCCTCTCAGTGAATGGACTATCATTAGCCTCCTCATCATCTAGGTAGTTCTCGTCATGGTTGTCGTTCGGGCCTCCACCATTCCGGTCGTTGCCGAAGTTAGGGTTCTGCACATTCTGTGTGTGTCCTTCAACTGTGGCCGCGTTCTGACGTCGTGGACCACCATCAACAGCACAACCATTTCTTCCAGGTTGGCCTTCAGCATTTTGATGTTGGAGGTCTTCAGCATTCTGATGTTGGACGCCTTCAGCATTCTGTTGTTGGACGCCTTCAGCATTCTGATGCCGAGATCCGTCGTTTGCGACCTGACCGGTTCCTCTGGGTTGGCCTTCCACGTTGCGATTTCTCAGTTCGGCCTCGAATGTCGCCATTCTTTGGGCATCTAGTCGCTGTTAGGTCAGGAATCTATTCTCTATCTCTTGCAGCCTTTGAAGGATTGCATTCATAGCCATCGAGGTCACGTCTCGCGGTGGCTCACTGTGTGGAGGTGGGTGAACTGAGGCCACTGTCGTATTGAGCTGGGTTCTGGGGGTCAGTCCCTGAGTGCCGACCTCGCCGACCTGCACCTCTACCAGCACCGGGTTCGCGTCCAATTAGAGTTGTTCCAATGTAGATTGGTGTTGAGGCATGCCATAAGGCTGAGACTGAGATTGATGCGGCAGCATTTGGGCAGTGCTAGACGTCGAACGAGTGTTTGTCATCGTGGAATGGGGGTCGAAATTTATCGTTTCCCACAGACGGCGCCAATGTTAGGTCCTGGATAAACCGTATTGCTATACCGGATGGTATGGGCTCAGAGATAATGTATATCAACTGTATAGTAGGCTTATAGCCGAGGTCCCAATCACTGCGCATAAGCAATAGGCTTATAGCCAAAGGGTGGGTGTGTGCACAGTGTGGGCAGTATTAGTAAATAGGTTGAATGTGTTTACCTGGGGTCTTTAAGCTCTTATTTATAGGATTACCTTCCTAGGCTTGGACCTTTTGAGCTCCCCCAGTTGCGATAGGATTCAACTCCCTTTCTGTTGGGATGTGATCCTCATCTTGTGCCCTTTGGATGTTCAGAGTTGTTGAGATGTTGGTGACTCTATATCTGGTTAGATATTCTAGTAGGTAGTTGGGATATGATATTCATATCCATAACAGAAATGTACTTATTTCTTTTCTTTATTGATGTATAGAGTTCCATATAACTAGATGACCCTTATATGAATGTGAATAAATAAGAATCCATAATCTATCCTACTTCTGTCTCTTCTCCCTTACTTTCTCTTATCTTTTTATCAATTTTTTAACACCCTCTGAGACCAAACCAAAGCAATCTAATTTTTCTAATCAACTCTTCTATAGTCGACATTCTCTATTTTCGAAAACCCTTATTAACAAAACAATCCAACATTAACTCTGGTGGTTCCGATCCACACGAACACCATTCTCTCCAAAATGCATCTAATTGGCTAAACAACACCCTCCGTCGCACCCACCACATCGACAACCTCGGCAGCAAGACCGACGCAGTGGTCGACTATGTCGATGGCAGAGGCCTGGCGAACTGGCAGATTGGTAGGTGCCAGGCGGAGATTCTGGCGCACCCGCTATACAGACAGCTGATGTCGGCACACGTGGTATGCTTGAGGAGCGCCACCCTGGTAGACTAGTTGCCGAAGATCGATGCTCAGCTTGCACAGTTGTAGAATGTGGTGACCAAGTACTTGGCTTTTGGACATGGAGCTTAGAACAAGGTTGGGGATGACAAGGAACTCAACCAGTTTAAGGCATATTTTATTGAAAAGCTAAAAGATATTATCTTGATCGTTTGATCTATGGAACACCTTGTCAACTTCATCATTCGGCCATCAAGGTATCAAATTTTTACCTTTCCCTCCTTCTCTTTCTTGGGATACTTTATGAACCATAACATATATGATATATAAACAAAGGTTTTATAAGAGTGATGACGTAGAAAAAAATAATTGTGTAATGTTATAAAGATTCGTTTTGCGTGCTATAGTTTTTTTTTGCTTCAAAAAGTGTGGGCCCTACAAAATGTTGTGTGTGTAGGAAAATTTTTTGTGTCATATTAAATGATGAATGCAAACCCAATAAACAAAACAAATAACATCTTGTGGTTCCTGGTTTAGAAGTTTTGGGGCCCACCTACTTTTTCACTTGAGTTTTGAGACTAAATATAGAATCAGGCTGAAGTGCCTGATGGGTGAATCGTTTAATAAACAATTCTCTTATTAAATATTTAACGAGGGACATTTCTCAGTATTAGAGAGAGAAAGACAGAAGCTTGATGAATTGTGAGAAATTATTTTTGAATTAAAAATCCAAATGAATTATTTTGGTCCACGTACAAATATACTAAACTTGAAGTTTAAAATATCATTACTTACAAACTTTAGCAAGATAAATGTCAAATATTTCAGATTATAAAGGAGTGACTAAGTCCCATTTCCCTACAGAAAATGAGCCACCTGTAGTAAAGAATTTAGTATGATCAAATTTGTTTGAGTTTAGTCAACATCAGAAGGGTGAATAAGGCGAAAGACATAAATCCGTGGAACTTTGTCTAGCTTCTCTCTAAGATTTTAAGTTTAGTCAATGTCAAATATTTCTCTAGCTTCTCTTTAAGATTTTTCTCTGTCTCTTCTCTAGATTTCTATATGAATTCTCTCTTAATGTTTTGCGCAGCGAAACTTTATCAATCAAGTAAGTCTTAATATCTGCTTTCTATATTTTTAAATTTCAGCAATTGTGACTTAGGAAATTATTAGTGACCTAGAAATATTGTTAGTGACCTAAAAAATTGTTAGCGACTTATTTTATGAATAGTGACATAAGATATATATATATATATATATATATATATATATATTAACTCATACATGTAAAATGAGTAATTATGGATTTTTACATGATTATATAAGATTAATTAAAAAAGAATCTAATTAATGTGATGTGAGTCACTTTTTAGATGAAAATACAATTAGGAAAAATTATTTGAAGCTTGTAAATAAATTAATGAGAGACTAATTTATGGTGTTTTATGAGATAAAAATATATGTTTAGAAATATCAAGTTTTGGCTAGAAAAGATTATAAAAATAAGGTTAAATGAGTAAGTGACCAAGTGGATCACATTGACCCAAGTTAATTTAAGTTAAAAGAGTTAAAACACTCCATGTTTTCCACCAAAAACATCACCCATCGACTTTCCTCTTCCAAAGAACCCGAAGAAGCCATTTTTGAGGGGAATAAAAGCTTGAAATCCATCTTGAGTTGTAGTTGACAAAATGACAAAGTTCCAACACCAAAGTTGTAGAGAATCTTAAGCTCATCAAAAACCCCCATTTCGTTTTCCATTGAGGAGCCCCGGAGAGGAAGATATCATCTCTCAAAGACAAGAGGGATTTTCAGAATTTTGGGATTTTGGAGTGGTTAGAGCTCATGGGAGCTTGAAGAATCATCCTCTAAGTACTCTAAGGTGATTTGTGATAAGATTTCACAATTCCTTTCAAGTTTCTATGAATTTTTTAAAATCATAGGTTTCCATGAATAGTAAATTCAAAATTTGATTGTTTGATGAGTTAGAGAGTGAATTTGTTATGTGTTCTTTTGTTCAACATGATTAGGATTGTTTCTTGATAAAGAAAAATATAAAATCACCATTAGGGCCTCTTTGAGATTTTAGACATGAAAAAGTGTTAAATCTTATAATATTTGAGGCTTGAAATGGTGTTTGATGGAGAATACTATTGTGTTTCATGATGTAGAGTTAATCCTAGTGTCACAGAGGTTGAAGAATAACCATCGGAATCAACAATGGTTCAAGAACAAGTTTCTTGAATTCTTACCAAAGAGGGTAAGTCATGAAAACGATGTTTAGGAATAGAATCTGGCCAAATACTTTATGTTTTTGTTGAACCATAGATTACCAAGACCTTGAAAGTGAATTTTTGATGATTATATAGCACTAACAAAGCAACAATCTACACAACATGGAAGGCATGGCAACAAGTTACAAATGACATTAGAAGACTAAGACAAAGTGCAAATATGAAAAGACTACTGAAATATGCAAAGTCAACCTAGAGTCAAAGTTTTCAAGTGAATAAAGGCAAAACAAGGCTCAAAGTACGAAGACCTTTGAAGACAAATGATGACTCATGTGTATACTGTTTGTAATATGTTTAGAGAGTCTTAAAACTAAAAGCAATAAGTTTATTGAGCTTTAACTTGAGGATTGCATATTATAGGCATAAACTCGTGCATGTTGAACATGCATACTTAAATCCTTCATACAAGATCACATACACATGGAAAGTTGTTAAAATGATGAGAGACATATCTTTACATGTGTTAGAAGTGATTAGGGATCATTTAGAAGTCACTAAGAACCATTTAGATCAAAAAATCAGCAAGAAAAGTTGTAATTTGATATGAAGTATTCAATTACTTCATTGAGTAATCGATTACTTGAGCTCGTTGAAGAAATAATCGATTACTTGATCAAAAGTAATTGATTGCCTCATTGCTTTGAAGAAGTAATCGATTACCATATGTTTTAAGTGACTTAAAGCTTAAGTCTTCAATATAATTAAATGTCCAATGACTATAAACGGTTAGTAACTTAATAGGGCACCTATGTAAACACTTCTTAAGGGTTCTGAAAAAAAGATTAACACCGAGAAACACTAGAACACACATAATTCGAATTGAAATCCCATTTGGCTTTGTTTTGCATATCTTTGAGAAAAAACTCAATTACTCTTTCGTTCCTTAATCTTTTTCTGATCTTTCTCTTGATTATGAACATGGGGAGGTTACCCTACATCTGTTTTAACGATTTGAATTGCTATAATTGATTAGATACAATTGGATTGATCCTAAGAGGCTTAGGATGAGTGTGATCAAGGTTTGATCACAGGTCATATAAATTTATCTTGTAAATTGGTTTCTCCAAGTACCGATTGGAAGCTTGATGATAGTGGAACGATCAACATCAGTCTAGATGTAGCTCTTAAGTAGATAGAGAGTGAACCAAGATATGTTACAATGTTGAGTAAATATCTTTTTTCGTCCCTGACAATTTTCACGAAGCCCTTTTTGGTCCCCAACAATAAAAATTGCTCATTTTGATCCTCAATTTTGAAAAAATAGTGCCACATTTGTCCATTTATTAGTTGCCATCCAACGGCTCAACTAACGGAGCACGGGTGGACTGTTAGTTTGCTGAGTCACTAATGTCACAAGCCACGTTGGATGAAAGAAACGACGTCGTTCTGTATATGCAAAGTGTAGTAGCTGTAGTTAAAAGCGGACGACGTCGTTTCTGTAGAGGAAACATCTTCAACACTGGTATCTTGACTTAGTTGACACACTCAGAAAAGAACAAGTGACCTCTCCAAACCCCCCCTTTCATCTGGTCGCGAGCTACAAGAGGGTGAAGGTTATGAGGAACGGTGGGTTGTGGGTCAACATCTCCTCTGCAGTTGGAAGGATTTGGAAGTAGTGTGGTTATTTGGTCAACATCAGAAAGACGGTTGTGACTGTGGTGACATTCTTAGAAGGTACGTATTGCCAAGTCATTTCTTTATTATTTGTGGTCCCCCTTTGTGAATGAGACATTGTTTTTTGTTTTTTATTGTCCCCCAAAGTGCGGTACCTGATAAAGATATTGTTAGGGTTTTACTTTGTACGAAACTTGTTGCATGTGGTCCCCTTTTCGTGTTTTATATTTGCTATGTGTAGTGTTTTGTGGACCCGAGTTTGTAGCAATGGACGGCTTAGCCATTTCAAAATACTCTAAGTGGTTGTCCCTGACTGTTACAGTATTATTGTAATAGTGAAAAATCATGATTGGTTTGATGATACTGTAAAATAATGCAAGATTAGTGTAAAAAATGTTTGTGTTATGTTTTCTATGCAGATGGATGAAGATGTAGTCATAAGATACCATCATGGGGGTATGTTGGTTAGGAATGATGAAGTGAAGCTTACTTATGTAAATGGGAGAGTGGATAATTTATCAGAGATGGATCCAGACGATGTTAACCTCCGTGACCTTGAAACTCTGTTGAAGGGGTATGGTTATGAAAAATGTAGACAGATGTGGTGGCTTAAGCCTACTGAGAGTGATTTAGAGGTTGGGTTATGTCTTCTTGAAAAGGACTCAGACGTTTTGGAAATGGTTAAGGCTGCTTTAGGTAAGGAGAACAAAATAGAAATTTATTTTGAAGATTGCATTGCAGTTCCTGACATTTTGGCTGGACCTGCAGAAGGGAGTGATGGATCTATACCTCAAAGTGCTGATGAGGAAGGGGTGTTAGGTGATTCAGTTAGCAGTTCATGTGACTTTCATATGACTTCTGCTGATGAATATGGAGAGGGATAGGGCAATGGATTGTTAAGTGATTCATGTGACAGTGTAGAAGATGAGCCATATAAGCCTCCTCCACCAGGTTATTAGGACGAAACAGAGGATGAAGAGGATGAGCCATTTATTTCATTGAAAAAAAGTCTAAAAGGAAATAAGAAAAAAAAAGACAGTTAACCAGCATGACAGGGAACAAAACTTGGAAGAGGATGAGCAGAATATGTCATTTGAAGAGCAGGGGTATGTTATAATTCTGAAGAGCTGAAGACTCCTCCTTCAAGTGGGGATGAGGAGGTTGAAAGGGTTGTGTTTATGAAGTTTAATGCAGATAATACTTTTGGTAATGTTCAAGTTGAGCTTGGAATGGAGTTTGTCAGTTTAGAGCACTTTAAAAATAGTGTGAAAGACTACAATATAAGTCTTGGGAGACAATTTAAGTGGATTAAAAATGACAAGGTAAGAGCAAGGGCCAAATGCTCAAATGAAGACTGTAAGTGGATGATATATTGTGCCTGGAACAACAAATTCAACACCTTCCAAGTGAAGACATTCAATGATTCACATTCGTGTTGCAAAATTTTCAAAAATAAAAGGGCCAGCAGGGATTGGGTTGCAAAAAGTTTGGAGAAAAGGCTGGTCACACGGCCCAACATGACAAGGGCTGAAGCTTATGAGCATTTAAAAGAGGAGTACAAGATCCATGTACATCTCAAGAAAGTGACCAAGGCATTGCGTAAAGCCAAGAACAGAATGGAAGGATGTGAGAAGGAACAGTATACCAAGTTAAGGTGTAACACCCCGTTACCGGACCGGTGTGTTATCGACAATTATGATATTAAGCGCAGTCACAATCACAACAGTTATTTGAAATTACGAAAAAACTTTTTGCTTTTAATAATGTTCGCACCTTTAAAATAATCGTATCAAACAATGTACTAACTGTGATTTCAACTCAAAACTTATAGCGGAATTATGAATACATTAGCTTAATATCACTCAGGTTACATTTGTAGGTCGCTAAGTGGTTCCTATAAATCAACAAAGCTTAAAACTCATACTATCCATGTTTAACACTAAATGCCTTCGCCTTTTTGTTTAGTAGCTTAATAATTTTATACCTCTCAAATGCTTCTCATTCCTTAATATGTTATAGATTTCTTCGTTAGCTTCACGTGGGTTCAAATCGCGCTCAATTTGGAGCACCGTAGCTCAAGTTATGAATTTCTAAGAAAATGGGTGCTGATTCCGCAGGACCCCCGCGCTGACATCGCCATTCCTGTGCTGATAGCGCCACTATTGCGCCAGAAGACAGTGAAGACGGCGCCCACAGCGCCAGATTGGCGCCCATGGAATAGCGTCACAGTTCTGGAGGTAGGCACCAAAACAGGGGAGATTCAGCTGATTGTGGTATTTTACCCATAACTTGAGTTATATTAATCCAATTGACACAAACTTGGTCTTGTTGGAAAGCTAAAAGAAAGATCAATAACTTCCAAGAAGGCCAGGGGTCCAATTCTATCATATATGAGGTGAAAATTGGGCAGCACTCTATTTTTATTTTAGACAATTACCAATTCTCCAACCATGTACCTAATAAATTATCCACCCAGTATTCACTTGACTAATTTCACAGCTCAACACATTCATTATGTCATTGGTCCTTCCACCAATTATAAACCTCCATACAATATTCTTTACAACAACTAAATCTTTAAGCATAATCCAAGTGTCATGGACAAGTCTCATGCTCACCCAAAATACAATTATAACAAGAGGCATAAATGTACATCAACTACATAGACTTAGAATCTAGTCATGAACACCACAAAAGCATGGAAATCTCAACATGCAATATGTTCATGGTCTAAGTCCAATATGTTAAATGTCATACTATGTGCATCAAATAAACTCCTCTAAAATGTCATGCTATCCATATGCACATCATGATCCAACTCCTCCATGCTCGCTATAGCCTGAAATGATGTCCCCAAACGTGGGGTGAGATATATAAATATATCTCAGTAAACCAAGGGTACTAGAGGATCACTCCACCCCATGGCTCACTCAATGTGAAACAAATAATATCAGGTAAAAATGCATAACATACAACATCACAAATAACTGGGCACAAATCCAAGAACATCCACGTAAGGATTCCGTTCAAGGACCCCATCATATAACTCCCGCGAAGCTTCCTGGTGCCTCTCCCATGGATGAGACGACCCCATGGCAAAACCCAACTGGAACTCCTCATGAACCCTATCCAGCGGAAGTCCCACGTTTGGATCATCCTGGTACCGCTCCCAGAGTCGGCCCCACAGCAAAACCCGACCGGAATCCCCAAAGGATATCTCCAGCGGAAGTCCAAACCAATACACATCTACTGGCCAGAGATCACAAACAATTCACACAAACAAGTAACAATGCATGAACATACATTTCCACACAATGTCACAAAGCACAAAATCCAACCACAACCTTCCACTAGGTGTGGTGGAGCACACAAGGGATTAAAACCCAAGTTCCAAAGGTTTACCTTAACTCCACAAATTTGCTCTTCCACGTAAGCTCCAAGCTTAATCCGCTTTTTTTGATTCCGTACGAGGTAACCTATATTGATCAAACAATGATGATCAACAACCAATTGCATATAATCAATTAACTTCACAATAATACTAACCAACATAACCACTTAAGCCTAAAGGCTATTTTTCATTTCTTCAACTATCTCAATCATTTCCATCATCAAACTAACTCACCTTTTATGCACCAAGGTATTAACCATTGATTACACAACATTCATCACCTCATTTTTCTTTAAACCAACGTATAGGTCGAATTCTACATGGAATCATGCTTCAAGGTTTTCAATCCATTTCAACACTTCTACAAATCATACAATCTTATAATTCACTCATACAATTACTCCACAACTCAATTACCCAATCCTATCATCATGCCTTTTCACAAAGTATTGGAATTCAACTCCAATTCTCACTAAGTTACAACTTTACAAATCACCATGAATTTTATTGCATCAATCATCATCATTTATCATTCTAAGCATTTAATTCCAAAGGAGCAACATCATTAAAAGCCCCTAACCACATCAACCAATCAACACATAATCAAACACTCATTCATTTTATGATCTCAATAAAAACTCCATGAGAATGTGAAAACTTACCACCAATCAACTCATAGGCAACCCAAGAATAACTTTCGACACTTGAACAGTCCAAAACCGTCACCAACCACCACCAATTTCATCAAAATCGCCTCCCACCATAGGAAAATGATCTCCTTGTACACTCAATTTCGTTGCTCACACAAGAAAGGAAAGATGTTCACAAGGTGATTTGGAACAACTTTGATGTTTTGTACTTTTGGATTTGAGTAGGTTTTGATGGATTTTTTGTGGTTTTAAGTTTGGAAGAAAAGATTCCATCTCCAACCATGGAGGACGCGTGAGAGAGGAGGGAGGAGGAGAGAGAAAATGTTGAAGTTGTGTCTCATATGGTCCAATTAAACCCTGTCTATTCTGATCAGTATTGGCCTACATCAAGTGAGCCTAAACCAATCCTTCCACCATTAAAAAGGCCAATTGGTCGTCCCAAGAAGCATAGGAAAAAAGATCCAAGTGAGGAACATGGGACCAATACCAAAAGAGTGAAAAGGACATATGCTGCTAAATGTCCTAAATGTGGACAGGATAGTCACTATACAAAGACTTGTAAGGGACCAGCTGCAAGCAAGAAAGGGAAGAGAGCAGCACCACCTTCAAATCCAATTACTGTCAATATACCATCAAGACCTAAAGAGGAGCTCCTTCTGAGTCAAGGAGGACCTTCAGTACTATCAAGACCTTCCCAAGCAGCTGAAGAATCAATCAGAGGCAACAGTCCACCACCTACTGCCCCACCACCAGCAGAAGTTTTGTCCAGTGAAACTCTCAATGCAACAAACAGTGGCACAAGGAGCACGCTAATGGCCTTCATGACCACACCTGGGTTTAGGCCACCAAGGCTAGCTTGAATGAAAATGATCACTTGTAGGTTCAATGTTTTTTGTATAGGAAACTGGTATCTTTGGCCATTTTTTTGTATTGTTGGCCATTACGAATTGTCCCCCCATATTTTTTTGTATTTAAGGCCTTTAGGTGAATTACATGTTGGTTTATATTACAATTCGGCAGGCCCTCTTTTTGTTATGTGCATGTAATCATGATTTAGTCATGTGGAAACTGTTTGATGGATGGGTTTAGAATTGTAAATGGCTACATTAATCCTGATTTATCAACCTTTGTCAATTGCTTCTTTCCATTTGTTTGATCACTTTATATGTTCCAATTTTTCCCTTTCTTTGCTGCAATATGTCTCTGATACTAACAACTAATATTTCATAGACTTGTGGTTGGTGGTTTATCAAATGATTTATCAACGTTGCTCACTTGTTTTTTTTGCTGCAATATGTCTCTGGATACATTTGTGGAAGCTGGTTTGTGATACAATGATGTCATGATTTAAAATGGTGGTTTGAAATGTTTGTGGTTGGTGATTTGTGATACATCTCTTGATACATTTTGCTGCAATAAGCCATTCAATTGCTGCAATATGCCTTGTTACTAAATTGTTCATGTCCATTTTGTGTGTGTCAATGACCAATTATGACCTCGATAACTATTGTCAAGGACCAAAAGGGGTTTCGTGTAATTTGTGAGGGACCAAAAATAGTCCACAAAATCCCATTTTTAAACAAATATCAGTGCATCCAACTTCCAACTTCTGATATGCAAATTGATTTACTTAATATAAAAAGGTGTGGTATATGGTTTGTGGACCATTATTCCAGCAGATACATTCATTCCACCCTGATTATGCAGATAAAATGGTTATAATCCATTATGGCAGTGGATTCATAACAAGATTTAAACATATGATGCAAACAGATGGCAAGGAATAACCCATGACCTTGTTCCATTGCCATTGACATATAGTGTAAGCTTGAGCAAAGAAATCAGTCTACACAAAAACACATTTTCCAACCAATACAGAATCAACCATATAATAAAAGCATCTTCATTCATCTACTCATTAAAGTACACAGAACTCATTACATTTCATTGAAGAAAAAATACATTTGGTACACTATATTTGATTGTTATTGATAACTCTCCCAAATGAGAGTTAATTTAGTATTTTTACGATGAATTTGTTGCATAAATTCCATATAAGTTGACCTCTTTGGATGATAATTGAGCTAAATATTGTATATTTATGATTAAGTGCTTTGAGATGACTAAGTATGGAAAATAAGACAGTATCCCTTGATTTTGTGTAAGAAAAGATGACTTGTTGAGTGTTTGTCTTTGCAGGAAAAATTGAAGTAGGAATGCTGTAGCAGAGAAGCTGACGAAGTAATGATATAGCAATCGCTACAACATGACAGGGTGGACAAAGGGACAACCGAACTTTTGAATTTCAAAAGTTAGTTATTCTTCAACAATATACCAGCAAGCAAAGGAAGTTTCTGAAGATTTAATCCAGAAATCACAAGGGTCAAAGACAAATTCAAAGATTGAATCTTATCCAAATCCCAAAGAACAAGGACAACAGCCTTGATTCGGTCAACAACATTGGCACAATAAATCCAAGAAGATAAAGAACTTATCCAAATAAGTGCCAACAAATCCGAAAATCCTAAGAATCAAGGATACGATAAGGCTGCAGCAACCGGATTCATGAATCTCCACTCTTAATTCCTAAAGCCCAAAGCCCAACCATTTTTCCTATTTAAGAAGAGCTCCTCCAAGAGTTAAAACATAGTTCGAAACACAGTTAGAGAGGTTCAAGGCTCAGAAGGTCAGAAGCAAGGAGGAGAGTTTTAGAGAGAGAGAGTGAGGTTCTTGGAGGAGGAAAAGCAGCACTGGAGCAGTGCTGGAGCAAGGCAGTGACAACGTCTTCCTACAGCAATTGTTTTCATCTTCTTTTCTGTTTTCCAATGAAGTCTACCTTTCTTTTCTCTGTTTTATTTAATTCCATCATAAGCTAATTTGCTCCTTAGGTTAGGTGATAAAGTACATATGCTGTAACATTGAGATGTATGCCTAAACTTTGTTTATGTTAATGTTTAATTAGTTATTCAACGAGTTTGCTTAATCTTATTCACGTGTGCATGTCGAGAGATACATATGTGATATTGAGGAGGTTGGGGCCGAGAGGTTTCCGAATCCAGACCCTTGTTGAATTGTATGGATTAATTAGGTTAATTTAACTTAATTAAGTTGTGGGTAGAGAGATCATTCACACCACATAACCTAGAACTTGAACTTAAACAATTCAATGATTAGTTTGGCCATAGAGATGTGGGAATTAGTTGTTGAGTATATATGTTAGGTTGGCCAAAAGCCCCAGCATACCTTAGTGTTCGGTTACTAGTTAGCATTGACATAACATCGTTAAAGCATCATATTAGTATTGTTGTATCATGGAAATTGATCCTGACCTATATCTCATCCATCATCTTAATACCTATTATTTTAGTTTCTTGTTTTCTTATTATTAGTTGTCTTTTATTTTACAAAATCAACAATCACAATCAATCACTTTACTCACTTTCTTCACCTAAATAATCATTACTTGACACTTATCTCCGTGGGAACGATACTTGGACTCACACATCCCTTTATTACTTGTGACACGTGCACTTGCGTATTTGTGTGATTGATTTAATTGATTGCAAATTGCACAACAGTTACCAGACTTGCAACAAAAATACAAATCATCATCACACATACACAAGCACCAACTATGACCCTGGCTGACCTACCAACATGCCTAATTTCATTGTCCATCCTATCTAACTCTGAAACCATCTTCAGGTAGAGCTCATTCAACTTTCTTTCCTGGTCATTAATCTTAACTTCTTGCTCAATAATCTTCACACCTTGGTCTTTCAGCTTAACTTGCAATTGCTCACTCATCATCATGTCCACATACTTTAACTTGAAATCCATTTCAACAACATCCAACTCTACCTTGTGTATTCTTCCATCTTCAAGCTCCAGCCTTTCATTACATACGTCATCTATCCATCTAACAAAAATCACAAAATGGCTTCTTATCCTGCCAAAATTGCAAACCACGGTAAGCAACTACTACAATTTAATTAACTTCAAATTACAAATGTATACCTTGAAATTAGGGCACCCAAAGAATGCCTTATTTGGTTTTCTCTCTATTTTGGAGGTATAGACGATAGTTTGCCTCCCACATTTGCACCTTCGACCGCCAGTCTGCGAGGTTGTTCTACACCCTATTGACGTACTCCCACTTGAGCCCCCATGCTAGATGAAAGACTCATCTTCTCCTACGCCCCAGCAAATCCAGTAAATAACTTCTACTCTCCTTAATTTTCAGTCTTCAACGTGGGGAGCTTTTGGGGAATTTTTTTGCTCATGGTTGATTTAGGCTGATTTAGGGTTCTGAAATTAACAGGGACCATATTGGGTCACTTAACCTTTCGATGATAGGGTCACCTGTCCAAAAGTCCAATAAGACATAAGGCATGTTGTGAACGACGTCGTTTCTTTCATCCAACGTGGCTTGTGACGTTAGCGACTCAGCAAACTAACGGTCCACTTGTGCTCCGTTAGTTGGGCTGTTGGATGCCAACTAACATAAGGACAAACGTGGTACTATTTTTTCAAAATTGAGGACCAAAATGAGCCTTTTTTTATTGTTGGGGACCAGAAAAGGCCTCGTGAAAATTGTCAGGGACGAAAAAGAGTATTTACTCTACAATATTTTCTCTTTCATTCCGTATCTCTATAATTCTGTTGCATATAACTCGAAATTGATTTGTTATACACGATGTTTTGAATCTGTATTTGGGTTAGGGAATGTTTGTTTACTGATCAATTTCATTCTTGCATATTTTCTTGAAAAGGGGTATTATTTTTAATTGTTTCTTACGAAAGAAGTTACACACAATTCACCATCTTCTTGTGTTTCTGTTTTAGCCATCTTTTCTTTATAATTTTATGTGTTTTAGGTGTTGGTGATCACATTTCCATTATTTGCCATAGGTTGCCTTATGTGGTTGGTTGTGATTGGAACACCTATAGTAGAAAAGAGCAGTGTCAGGAAATCTACAACAGATAAACTTCTGGATCTTGAAGTTAATCCTCTTGTATGTTCCATCGTGCTCTTTCAGGAAGAATGATTTGAGTTATGAATGTGCATGTAGTATTATGATATAGTGACATGTATCATGAGTTGAGAAATATGAATTATGCACTTGAGAGTTATACTACGAAATAAAATGTTTGTACAAAATCAAGTACAAGTATTCAATTTTCCAAAAAAAAAAAGTACAATTATTCAAGCCTTTGAGACTCGTTAGTATTGTCGTTAGATCGAGTAATGGGTTTTATTATCTGTAACGATCCGAAATTAAAAAAATTAAAACAATGGAGTCGCCACCAATTTTATTTACTTTGGAAAAATTAGAAAACCTTTTTAATGCAAACTGGTCTTTAAAATTATAGATCAAAAATTCGGGAGTCTAATTATGCACAGGGAAGGGTGGAAACTTAATCTCACTGCTCCCCTGAAACATCCGTTTTAAAACGGTTACCTTAAATTAATTGTGCAAATTATTAATAGCTTTTAAAAATATTTGCTTTTCCCCATAAAATATAAATATGATTGAGAAATAATTTATTAAAATTTTATTTTAGCTTGACGGAAAGAGTTCGCTCCGACGTATCCTCCGGTGCAGTGAAGAATTCAAAGCTACGTCGTTCTTTTATAAAAAAAATTTGCGTGTTGATTATTTTTAATCTTAAGTTTAGAAGTTTTGGATCACCAAGCTGTCACAACTAAAATCATCTGAAATGATAATTGCAGGATTAACAAGTTGTCTCAACTCAGCTAATCCTTTATTACGAAAATATAAGTAAATTTTATTTTAGCTTTACGGAAAGAGTTCCACTCCAACGTATCCTCCAGTACAGTGAGGAATTCAAAGCTACGTCGTTCTTTTTGTTTGCATACTGATTATTTTGATTTGAATTTAGAAGTTTCAGATTACCAAGTTGTCACAACTAAAATAATCTGAAATGATAATTGCAGGATTAACAAGCTGTCTCAACTCAGCTAATCCTTTATTATGAAAAATAATTAAATTTTATTTTAGCTTGACGAAAAATGAGGAATTCAAAGCTTCGTTGTTCTTAAAAAAATACTTGTGTTGATTGATTTTAATTTTGAAAAATTCAATTGATCATATTCGATATTTCCGGATTACCAGGTTGTCCCAACCAAAATGATTCGAGATGTTAATTGCAGGATTAACAAGCTGTCACAAATCAGCTAATCCTCATTTTATTTGATATCTGATTAATTCTGAAACCCATATACCCCAACTAATCTAAAGTGACTAATGTTATTTTTCTGTTTAAAAGAAAATCCATAATCACCAAATTTCTATTTTTATTTTTTTTATTTTATTTGCTATATAAAAAAATTAATTTTTCGTTCATCTTTACGATTTTATTTCAAGGAGAACTTTAGTATGCTTATGAGAAGTCGTATGTGGCATTGGCAATTGATAGTGAAGTAGGCAGAGATAACAAGCTTTATTCTTTATTACGTTACATCTCTTACGTTTAATAGTCTTGGTCTTTTATTACAGGGCTTTATATTTCTCATGTGATAGGAATTAAAAAAATTTCTTATACACACTCAAAACCAAAGTAGGACCCATTATGAGAGAGAGAAAAAAAACAAATCAAAAAAGTAGAAGCACGTGGATCGATGGGTGAGTAGGAATTTACCCTCTTCTTATGCAACATGAGAACCTCATTACCCTTTATTATATATAGGAAAAGTCGCCCTTCAAGTTAGAAATTTTTATTCATTTTATCAATTAATAACTCATACTCATATCTCAATAACTAAAAATTTGCAAATTGACAAGTTAAAGGAAACTTTTCAACTATTTAAATATTATTTAATGGACGAAAACGAGAAAATGTATAAGCCCAATCTACGCAGTAAGATCTTTTTTAATCCATTCCATTTGAATTGGTATTTTCTTCATCATATTTCTTGCGAAAAAGCGTTTACAATAATTAGTATCGGACAATTTATTTATGAAAATATATGTATAGCTCAAATGAAAAATGGAGAAAAAAAAAACCAACGCCTAAACTTTGAAAAATCTGAACCTTACTTTATTTATTTTTTACCTTTAAAAAAACATTGCAGGTTTACTTTTTGTATATCATTATTACATCCACGCCTTAGCCATACTTTGTTAGAAATAACTTCCACTAACAATGACTTATGAAACTTAGACATAAGAAACATGAAAAGCAACTAAAGTATGAAATGACAGCTTTCTAAACCCTGTCAATTCCCAAGCATGGTGAAATAGAGAGAAGGGAACATGGTTTCGGCCAACATAGGAAAAAGTAAGATGGTGACAGACGGTATCCTTTTTAACTCCAACCTCTACATATTTTTTTTGTGTTATCCTCATCTTCAATGTGCCACGTTCTTAATCCAGATTCTATTTTTTTTATATTTTATTTATTTTGAAATTTATTTTAATGGTATCATGTCTAATTCTTTTGCTCGCTACATCATTGGGAAAGAAAAAAAAAACGACACCAACATGCATTGCTAAAATAATAATAAAAGAAATACTCAGCTAAGCAAAACCATGGTACCCCATTCATACTTCGAATAGAAGCGTTGTTGGTTACCAAACTTTGAAAATAGAAGCATAAAGACAAACCGACAGATACATACATACTTCGAATAAACAAGGATTTATTTTTCTGGGCTCAGGGATATGATACTCATATAGGTATGAGGACGAAAAAGAAAGATGAACGGATTGAAGAACCTGAGTTCGAGATTACTGCGAATGGAGGAGTCTGACAGAAAGGTTGAGCCTTGGTCACTCACGAGTTGGAGGCGTGCAGCGGCAGGCGAGACTTAGCTGGTCATTTCCGGTGACCGGTTGGAGGTATGAGTGAAGCAACAAGTCTGGTGCAGTGGCTGGTGCCTTCCTTCTACCAACCCTTTCTTAGAACCCAAAAAACTTTCCCCTCTTCTTGGTGTGTGTATCCCTCCCTCTCTTTCTTCTTTGAGTGTATCTCTTCTAATCTTCTTCCCTAAAATTCCCTTTTTCTTCCTCTTTTCTCTAACTCCATTTTTCTCTATTTTTAAGCTTCTTCCCTGCTTCCCCTTAAAAACCACCCCCCGTCCTTAAACCTTAAAACTCAATAGCTCTTATAGAGCCAAAAGCCCGCTCCTTTCTGTCTCTCTCCGCCCTGCAGTTAGGCTCTTTCTTTTTATTGGTGGTCAACCTGCTTCAAGCATGCTTCTCTTCCTTTATGCAGAGGCTGCCCTGGTTTTGCTACTTTGATGTTTTGTCTCCAAGGTCTTTCCCCAAGATTTAAATGCTTGTTTCTAATTTGTGCTTAAATTTTTCTGATTGTCTTAATTTCCTTTTGGTTTGACATTGCTGAAAATTAAAGCTGAGAACCCAACTCAGGGTGTCATCAACCAAGGAAAGGACTTGTCATTTTCAACCCTCTGACGCCCATACTCTTTCATTCTTTTTTTTTTTCTTTTTCTTTTTACTAATTAATTACTATTTTTTTTTGTTATTTTTTTTACTAGATACAAAATTGGGGTGTTTACAGCTTATATTTTTTGTCATTTTTTTTAAATAATTAGGACAAAATTAGGTGTTCACACTTATCATTCAAAATGAGATAACTCTATCTAATAACAAAGTAGCTGGTGATGGTCTCGGCTTTTTTCTCTCCTCAATGTACCTTATTTTTATTGGATGAATAAATCAAGCAGTTGATGATGAGTGCACTTAAAATGTGTGTGTATATATATATACAAGGAATGTTATATTTACAAATTTTTTATTCACAAATTACACTAAATATGACCGGTCAAACATTCTTGATTAAAGTATGACCGGTCATACTTAGTGTAATTTGTAAAAAAAAAATTATAAACAGATTATTTATATATATATATATATATATATTTATATATATATATAGGTAAGATCCTTTGACACCGGTGTCAAATTTGAAATTTGACACCTCATCTAAGAGTCGTTAGATCAAAAAAGATCAACGACTCTGATTTGCAAGCATGTGACACCATTGATCTTTTTTGATCTAACGGCTCTTAGATGGGGTGTCAAACTTCAAATTTGACACCGGTGTCAAAGGATCCTACCTCATATATATATATATATATATAGTTTATATTTCTACAACTGCTGTACGTGCAGCAGTTAAATACTTGTCATATATATAAATGAAGAGTTTTATGTTTGTTATGTTACATAACTCATTTTCACTTTTTTACTCACACATCAAAGAGATGAGGTCCACATATTTCTCTCTCTTTTTTATCATTTTACTTTCTCTTTCCTTTTTGTTCTGTGTGTAAGAAAGTGAAGTTGAGGTATGTAACATAATAAACATAAAACCTAAAAACGAAAGTATTAAATGTTGTGTGTGTAGGAAAGTGAAGTTGAGTTATGTAACATAAAATCCATAAATTAAAGTATTAAATGTGAGGAATCATAGCAATACAAAAAGTAGAAGCATTAAATATAGAGAATTATAATCATACACCTGTTGTCACATCAGATATGCATCCGGACAGATAAAAACTGAAACTACTCGGCAGGCTTGAACGAAAACCGATGGGTTTCAACTCGCATTGAATCGATTAAAGCTTGACCAAACACGGAGATCACGTTTTTGCATTGTTGTTCGTCAAATGGCGCGCTCTACCACTGAGCGAATAGCCTGTCATGCAGGCCTCCCGCCGGGGCTTATAAATAATATGTTTTCTCATACGCTAGTCGATGTGGCGCATGAACAAATAGGATTGTTACCCATCAGGAAGTTGGCTTCTCGGTTTCTCAAGGAGATTGGGGTCTACACCTCATTAAGAGCTAAACTTCGGGACTTTGTACATGGTATAGAGTTATGTGTCTGGCACCTTTTATGTGTTAATGATGAGAAACCCATCAAAAAATCTCCAAAACAGAAGCAACTAATTAACTTAAAAATGAATGAATGAAATGTATGGTGGTGGGACAGACTCAGAAGTTGCGCCACATCAAATGTAGAAGAAGCAGAGGGTCGAAACAAGGGCTACAACCTTTGCCACAGAGATTATCTTGAAAATGACGGTGTCCATTATGGTCATTTGAAGATCCAATCACTTCCACTGAAACACAGAAAAACTCCTACCTCACCTTCTTCAACCAGCTGTTCTTCTGCGCCATTCTTAAACTCTCTTTTTGATTTGGTTTTCTTTGGAATTCGGATACAAAGAATGAGAGCACGAGTTACTCTTTATATAAAGAATGCGATGCTTTGGCTGCTTCAAGTTCGAAGACAAGGTTGTGCTTGCTGTCTAGCACTCGTTGGCCCAGGTACTGGAGAAAAGTTACTATGCACCCGGTGCAATGCACCTTTTTTTAAAAATAGAAAAAAACTAGGACATAGAAAGAAATACCTAAAATGATAAAGATAAAAGTGTCATAAAAAATTTCTTATTTTGAAAAATGGAACACTGAATTATGGTGCACCGGGTCTATGTTAACTTTTCTCCAGGTACTGGGGTTGAAAGTTGAAACATAAAAATACTTCTTTATTTATGGAATCTACTTTTGTCACGTCTAATGTAACAAGCTCAGAAGCACGGACACGCTCTTTCCTTAGGAAATTACGTGTCGGACACGTGTCCGACACCGACACGCTCGGACACGTTCCGACACGCGTTCGACACGTAATCAATATTTTAGGACACGTTGACCATCTCGACACGCGATTTTAACCGAGTCCGACACGAAATCAACATCTTTGGACACGTTTGTAATTCAGATTAGAATAATTGCGAAAAAAAAGTATAGAACAAAGTTTTGGAACAGAGTGATAGAGGGAGAAATCACAAAGTTACAGAAGTTGTCTCGTCGTCTTCGTCGTCTCTGGCGCAGTCACAGGTCGCCGTCGCAGGTGAAGGGGTTTGTCGAAGAGGGGAAATCACGGTCAGCGCCTCCTCCTTCTCCGTCCCCGCCGCTGGACGCAGGTCGTCGCTGGTTGCAGGTGGCCGCTGGTCGCAGGTGGCCGCTGGTTGAGGTCGCCGCTGTTGCAGGTGGCCGCTGAGGAAGGGGAACGGGTTTGTCTAAGAGGGAAGATGTTTGTCAAAGGAGGAAGGTAGGGTTACAGATATTTTAAAGGTTAAAAGACTAAAAAACCCTTTATTATTATTATTATAATTTTAAATAGAAAACAAATATGTAAAATTGACATCGATCCAAGAATTTAAAAAGGATGAGAGGAGTAAGGAACCTGATTGAATAATTGGAGAAGACAAACGGTTTAATAAAAATTAAAAAAGTAATATATTTTGAAAATTAGTCATTAAAGTAAATACAATATATAATTTGAATGTAAATTATATTATACATATTAAAAATATTATTTAATATCAAAACGTGTCCCAACATGTTGAAATATGTCATTTTTTATAATTAACGTGTCGATGTGTCGTGTCGTGCCCCGTGTCAGTATCCGTGCATCATAGGTAACAAGCCTGCAATTACTCAGTTTTCATTTTTGTACTGTACCTTTGTAATTATTTCTCATAAAGCTGAGTTATATATTTATTGATAGTTTAAAGTTCATTAGTTTTTTTATGTGAATTTTTAATATAAGTGAAATATTTATAATTTTTTAATATGTGAACAGTATATCTGGTTGAACTCGGTTGAATTAATGACCCAGTAATCCAGTACCTCGATCGAGTCAATGATCAGTATGAGTTTTAAAACACTGCTAGGTTATACTATGTTCTCTCGGGAGTACACAGTGTAATTTACAAAAATTTGTGAACGGGTCCTTCTATATATATATATATATATATATATATGGTTCATTTTTTCTACAGTCAATGTAGATAATTTATTTACATTGAGTCTAAAATGACGTCGTTTTGAGACAGAAATCAAGGTATTCTTGTAATTATAATTTATTTCAGGGTTATGATAATCTTTTTCATTAAAAATATTTAATTTTTTAATTCAAAATGACATCGTTTTAACAGCGAATGTCGATAACTTAATTACATTCACATTAAAGCATATATATATTGAGATGATATCAGCATTGTAACGTCATAGGATGGGATGAGTTTCCGTATGTCAGTGGGATTAGTCCTGTTGGTGAGCCCATCATAATTGATCGCATCATAAATTATATTAAATTGATAATATTAAATTATCTTTAAATTACCATTTAACCTTCAATTAATCTAATCAAATAATACTTAACAATAAATAATTTTAATTTATCTGGTAATTTTTTTAAATCTCTACAAATAAAAAATAACATTTTTTTTAATAATGACGGTGATTGGTTTTTTTTTGTTCTTCCAAATTTATCTAAAAAAAGCCAGTTATTTTGACAA
Source organism: Gastrolobium bilobum (assembly GCF_033153095.1). NCBI lineage: Eukaryota > Viridiplantae > Streptophyta > Magnoliopsida > Fabales > Fabaceae > Gastrolobium > Gastrolobium bilobum. Next base: position 88,251 of record NW_026895594.1, on the reverse strand, counting down.
GCATTGAATTAAAATTTCACATTTAATTTCATTGAGGTAAATAATAATTAATAACGCTATATTTCAAAATCATGTAAATTCAAAAACATATATTTATTGTCAATAACGCCAAATGCCATTTGATAATTATTTTTCTTTTTTATTTCCTAATATGCAAAAAAAATTGTTCAAAGGTAAATAATTATTTTGAAAAATTGGTCAAATTATTAATAAATTATTATTATTATTTTGATATTAAATTGAAAACTGACATTAAATTTATTGTGTCAAATAATATTTAATATCATAAAATATTTTAATTTTTCTAATGCAATCTTTTGAAATCCTTGTAAATTTAAAATATTCAAAACATTTGTAATGAAGATTTTTTTCATGTTAATTCAAAATATTTCAATCTTCATTTCTTTTTAGAAAATTAAGGGTGTACAAGACAACCTTTCCGAAATCAATTTTTGTTTTTAATTTTTGTTCGCGGGAACAAAAATAGATAGAAAACTCGTTTGTTCCCAGGATGAACAAGTTTAATTTTTGTGCTGCGGAACAGAAAAAAGAATAAATTTTTTTTTGCTGTTTTATTTGCGGACACAAAATGACAAATACTTATCTCTCTCAATCTTCTTCACCTCTATCATCACCACCACCACCACCATCATCCCGACACGATCACTTCCACCATCATCACTGTTGTCGTCGTACCACCAATATCGTCGTCACCACCACCACTACTACCACGATGCCACTGCCTCCATCCTTCACTACCACCATGTCATTGCAGCCACCACTACCACTACCACCACCTCCATAACCATTGTCACCGCCACCATCATCGTCGCAACCACTACCGTCTCCACTACCACTATCATCATCATCGTAGCCACTGCCGTCACCATTACCACTATCGTCACCACCACTGCGATTAACACCGCCACCATCACTACCACCGTCTCCACCGCCAGAGCCATTGACATCACCATCGCCACCACACCACCACTGACACCACCGCCGCAGCCACTATCATCACCACCGCCATTGCCTCCACTACCACGCCACTATCGTCACCACTGCCACCATCACCACCACCATCACCATTGTCGCGGTCAGTGCTGTCACCATCTCCACCACTGTCGCCGCCACCATCGCCACTATTACCACTACCACCGTCGTAGCCAGTGCCGTCGCCACCACTACCATCTCCATGCCACCACCATGTCGCCAGCACTGCCGCCACCACCACCATATAGAAAGGATAGTGATGATATTTTTTTGTTTAATAGGAATTATTTTTATTATATTCTTTGTTGTGTTATCAAACATAAACTTATTCTCGGAATAAAAATAGAACATGATATCAAACATATTTTTTTCTCAAAAACTGTTCCAAGACACAGAAATAGAAAAGAATTGTTTCTTTTCAGAAACATACCAGAAGAAAGAAGTAAGGGTGTTCGCGGTCTGAATTGGATCCGTTTTGGAAGCAAAAGTCATCTGATCTAATCCCTTCGGTTTGATCATGTAATCATCCATTCGGTTTGGATTTTTTTTCAAATCCGATCTGATCCAATCCAATTTTTTTCGGTTTAGATTGTATTGGTTTTCGGTTTTTTAGAAATTCTAAAATTTATTTCATGATTATTTTGCAAATAACATCTTTTGTATATATTGAAATTGTATTTATTTTTAAATACAAAAGTATTAATAAACGATAATATAGTTTTTTTTAGACAATGAGATATGATGCTCTACATAGATAAAATTTTGTTGATGAGATGTGACTAGTTGTTTTTTTTTGGGTTTAGTTGATGGGTTAATGAGTCTTGGATTTTGAAATTTTTGGGCTATGATTAGGGAAAAACCCAAGTAGGTAGAGAGAAATTAATATATTGGATCGGTTTGAATTGGATCAGTTTTCATCTATCAATCCTAAAACCAGTTCAATCCAATTAAAATTTGCGGTTTTTTTTATTTTTGATTTTTTGATTTTCAGTTTATTCGGTTATCGGTTTTTTGGTTCGGTCCCTGCGGTTTGAATCAGTTTGGATCGGTTGATGAACACCCCTAAAAAGAAGGGTTGTCATGCACACCATAAAAAATCAAAAGAAAATCAGTTCTCAAATTATCATTATTAACAACACATGTGATGGTTTTGTATTTACGAAAATTTTGAAATATAACTAATAAATGAGAATTATTTATTATTAATTATTATTTGATTCACTTAATGTCAACTTTTAACTTAATACAATTTATATAAAATGAGAGAATATGATTGGAATTTGACTTAAGAAGGACGGGCAAAACTTTGCAACGTAACAAAACCTAATAAATCGCGCTGATATAGTTGGAACAGTGGCCAAAGTACAACTGTTGGAAAAAAAAATACCAAAATGTCACGCCAACAGTAAATTTTGTCAAAATGCCACGTGACATATTTTGCTACACTCTGTAGCGAAATATGTGTGCAAATAATTCGCTACATGGTGTAGCGAAATATGCCGCATCAGAATGCATAGAACCAAAAATGCCACGTGTCAGACAGTGAGAATTCTCCTTGTTTGACACGTGGCATTTTTGGTTCTGACGTGGCATATTTTGCTACACCGTGTAGCGAAATATGCCACGTGACATTTTGGCAAAATTTACTGTTGGCGTGACATTTTGGTGTTTTTTTTTCAACAGTGACACTTTGGCCACTGTTCCGATATAGTTAGCAAGATTATAAATGTGGCATATTGAAAATGAATTTCAATCCCATTATAATTTGACAAATATTTTGAAACAAAAAAAAGTGATATAGTAAGGGCTTATTTCATGGACAAGATACGATAGGAAAAGATAGGATAATAGGATTGGATAAGAGTAGGATAGGATACGAGCTTGATAAGCTCATAACATATCATGTGTTTGATGTTGTTCTGGATACAACTTATATCAGGCCCACCACTATGAGTACAGATGTGTACTAGATAAACAGTCTGATAGGATAATATTATTTTATCCAGTATTTGAGGTGAACCATATAATATAATGATATGATATAAATAGATAGAAATTCCCCTTTAATAGAATTTCATATGATATTTTAAAATTAATTTTTAAACTACTTTTTTTTTACTTATTTACACATTATTTCTTATTTTAAATTATTAAAATAATTTAAGTCATAATTTTAAATAAAATATATTAAAATACATAAATAATTTCAAACTTTTTTAAAACATTAAAAATTATATCCTCAACAAATAAATTTTAAATTGATTGTCAATATTGGTAGTCGGTGGCTAATTATAGTAGTGGGTTGTGGCGGCAGCTGGTGCAGTAGGTGACCGATTGAATTGGTGGTGATATTAGTTGTGGGGGTAGGTGACAATAAGTGGTGTTGGTCGATAGTGCCGATAATAATCGATGATAATTTATGATTTATTGATAGTGTTGATGGTTGTAGGCCAATGGCAACGACAACGATGGTGGTAGTTGTTGGTACAATGGTGGTCGGTGAGGGTGCTTGGTGAAATTGATCGATGGTGGTGGCGGCGCCAACGCTGACAAGTGGCAATTATGGTGGCTAATTGATTGCGGTGATGGTTGGTACTTGGTGTTTAGGGTGATGGCTGGTGGGATGATGGTGACAGTAGTGGGTGGTAGAGGTGGTTAATAGATGACAGTGGTGGCGGTGGCGGCTAGTTGGTGTCAAAGGCTGACCCTCACGTGCCCAGGAATGTTCGTAAGGGAAACACATAGGGCTATATTTGGAATGATAGGGATGCGACATTTGCTATCCTATCATGTCCATTTCTAACCCGAGTCTCCCCTTAGGATAACTTATCCTATTGCAGACATGATAAAATGAGCCAAAAGGATAAGGTTATCATATTCTGTCAGTTCATCAAACAATGGATAAAATGTAGCAGGGTAACGACATATGTGTTGAAGATCTCTCTGCTATGTGAGGATGAGGGTATTTATATGAGGGGAAGATGCTTGCCTGTGTGGGAGAGTGAGCTAGGTCACCTCTCTTGGGGAAGGCGCCAAATGCCATGGCATGCACCTTGCAGCCCCTGTTATGCTGGCAACATAGACTAAAGTTGTAGCTGTGAATAAGAGGGTGCCTATTTGTGATGTGTGGGAGGCTACCAAGGGAAGGTAGCGTCCCAACATAAGACATTCTCGTGTATTACGTTGGGCGATTCTGTTTTATGGGGGCAGTGGTAGCAGGGGTGGTGCAATAGGGCTGACATAGACGAATTCTTTCAGGTTGGGTTAATCTGGCTGGGACATCCAGGACACTATCTTATCCTCCTTATCTTGTCGAGCAAACGAACCCTGATAGTTGTGTCGCAGGTATGATATGATTCTCGACCGCATCAAAAACAAAATGCAAACATTTCTCATAACATAAAAAATAATTTTATGTTCAGATTAAGCTCGACTTAGGATTAGTCTCATAGCTGATTCAAAAAGTTGAAACTTATGGAGATATCGGGAGCTAACTGGCCTCAAAGAAGTAATTAAAGTCAATATAGCAAATTTTTTTTTTTTATAAATTTATGATTTAACAATTATCAAATACCATTAGTGAGCATATGTAAACATAGTAAACAATTTGTTAACATGTACCTTTACGGCATATATTAAAGAATAATAAATCTAAATTATTAAATAAAAATATTTAATATTTTAAAAATTCAAAAGATAATTAACATTGATTTAGTAATTAAAATAATTTAAATTTATTCTTTAATCTGTGGGAAAAGATATTATGACAACCAAGTTGTGTTACTACCAAGTGACTACCAATCAATCTCACCGTTAGATCGATTGTGTTGATCCAACGGTTATATTTATTTCCATCTTTGTATGGTCATGATTCCCCAAATTTAATACTTTATATTTATTTTCACCTTTGTATGGTTATGATTTCCCATATTTAATGCTTTCACTTTAAATATGGGGAATCATGACCATACAAGGATGGAAATAAATATAACCGTTGGATCAACATAATCGATCTAACGGTGAGATTGATTAGTAGTCACTTGATAGTAACACAACTTGGTTGTCATAATATCCTTCCCCTTAATGTGTACCTTAATCGTGTGCTAAGATTATGCTAAAACAAAACAAAAAAAAGAAACAAATTAGTAATTTAAAAGTCAAAATGAAATGTTCAAGCATTCTAATGTTGTAAAATCCTATATTCAATCTCGGCCAAACATGTGCAGATCTCTTCCTATTTGAACTTGTTTTGAATTCCATTCCACGCTTTTCTAATTTGTCACATGGAACTTTTTCTCTGAAATGTGTGGCTATTCTTTCAATGTAACTGATACTGTGCACTAAAATCAATTCAAAAATGAGGGTGATAAATAGATTCAATAGCGAGTCACAAGTATCATTTGCTCCCTTTCACTCGTTATACTTTCATTGTTCGAAATGCATCATCAAGCAGTGAAAAGCAATCTTGCTGATTTAGGTACACAGAGAAAAAAGGTTGGATCAGGAAGATATGATCAACCCATTTGCCCAAAGCCTAGAAGGGTTTCACCTGCCATACCTGAATTCCTCAAACCAACCAGATGTAGCAAACACAGGTTTGATTCATTTCCTTTCAATACAACAATGTCTATAAGGTTATTCAGATCAGTTTCCTTTGTGTTTTTTTGCTTCTGAATTGTTATTCTTTTGACCAGTCAGCCAAATGTTGATGAAGGAAGTGGAGTTCTCAATATGATCACTGAAAAGGTTTTGTTTTTATTAAATTAACAAACAAGTACTTAATAAGATCACTCGGACAAGTATTGGAACAGCGGTAAGGTTGCTCCCTCTGTGATCGAAAGGTGACTGGGTTGAGTCTATAAACAGCCTATTTGCAAAAATGCAAGGTTGTGTACAATTGACCCTCATCTCTGTTCTCGTAAATTGGAGAGCCTTGTACATCACGGTTTTCCTTTACTTAATAAGCATGAAGTATTGGATTGAGTAGATTGTTTATGTTGGTTGGTGAATGCTTATTATGCAGAATGCAGATGGAAGGGAATCTGTGTGTAATGGGTGCTTACCTTCTTGCTATTCTGGCTCTCCACCACGCAGAACAGAGAACCCATTGGTTCATGATGTGGAGTTTCTTCATCACGTGGAAGTTGTTTCACCATTAGCAAGAACTAAACTCTCTGATAAATTTGGTTTTACCTCTGCCTCTCCAATCTGAATCAGAAAAGTGGAAGAGTTTGTCACAACTTTGCATAGTCTAGAAGTAACATTTGAGGAATTGTTGTAGAGGATATTTAGTATAAAAGCACGTTTTCTCCATGCTTAATATGTAAATACTTATTGTGAGGACTCAAAATGTGTCTTGTATATATCAAATTTTGTTGTGTGATGGCCATGTGAAGAAGAAGCTACCTTATTTTAGCTTAATTAATGGTAGACAATGACAATGAAAATAGAATGAAGATTTCAGAAGAGCAATTTTTGGATCCACCAATGTAAATTTAATTTTGTTTATTGTCTCTTCCTTTTTCTTTTTCATCTTTAATAATAGCTATTGTTGTTTGTAATTCTTCCTTAGGGCCTACCTTTTAGTCTTTATCCCATCTTAAATCGTTTTTTTATAAACAAAAGTAAGACACTAAATTATTCTTATAGAGGAAGAAAACCACGATATTTGCGTCTAATGTTAATTCTATGGTAATGCTACAAAGTATCCAGGAGTTACATAGTCTGAATGAATTATAAAATAAGAGAAAATTAGAACGAGCCCATATGTAAATGGGACTTCAAGCAATTTGTTTCAAAACTTCGAACATATAAAAGAAGGGGTGAAAAACATAATCCTGCATTGATGGGTCTTATGCTAATGAAATAAAATATTTCAATTATCTTTCCTAATTATGTTTTCTTTAATTACCATTATTCTCTTTATAGAGATTGTATATTATGCAATCATTTAAGATTTGATTTGTATATTTTCTGATATCAAGATTATAATTAACGGTTTCCATAATTAATGATGGTAAATCTTATATGAATAAAATGTGACTGCCGAGATATCTTACAAATGATTCACAAATTCTTATTAATAATGAGATCGAAAGATACAGGAATGAGTGCAAAGAATTGATAATGAAATGATAATGCATGAGGTAAACATTTTGTATTTTATATTAGTATAAATTATACTTTTAATCTTGATTTTAATATTTCTGAATGTTATTTACATTCTTTCCTAAAACGATATTGTTTTGAGTTGAAAACTTAAAAAATTATAAGAAAAAAGATTATTATAACCCTGAAATAAATTATAATTATAAAAATATTTTGATTTTGGCCTCAAAACGACATCGTTTTGGACTCAATGTAGATAAATTATCTATATTAACTTGTAAAAAAAATGAACCCTTTAATCTTATTTGTTAATTTTAATAATACATAATGACTATGATGAAATAGACATGTATCTTCACCTGTTGAAAGAGAAATTAATCAAATTATTATCTTCCCATATAAATATAAAATGGTGGGTTTATGGGTGTTAATGGGCCGAGCCGAGTCGAGCTTTGGTCTTAAAAGGCTAAGCCTGTATTTAAATGTGTCAACCTGACCAAGCCTGTTACCTGTCACGAATATAATTTCAGCATGTGACCTGTCTTATTTACAAAAAATGAAAGCTTGCTTTAGCCTGTTAAGCCTATTTAAAAAAAAATAAGACAACACAAATTTATTCAAGCAAAATATACAATCAACAGCACTAATAATTCCATAAATATTCATAAATTTAATGTATATCCAAATAGCATAATAGAAAATAAAACCATTCAAAAAGTCTGTTTAATTAATAAAATGAAATGAAATGGATTCAGGAGAGAGAGAGAGGGTTATCACAAGTAGTACAAAAAATATAAAAATATATAAAAAATTAATATATTAGGCAAGCCTGAGAAACTCAAAGGCCGAGCCTTTGAATTGAAGCCTTAGGCCTTTTTATTAAACGAGCTTTTATACAAGTCCAAGCCTGGGTCCAACAATCAATTTTAGACATGTAAGCTCAGGCTTTCACGAGCCGAGCCAAAGGCCCCTGGCTCGTTTAGCACCCTAGGTGGGTTCATTACAATTTTTTTCTCTAAACTCATTTCTTTTCTCTCACATAAGAATAATAACTTTTCCCGCAACAATAGAATTTATTATCCCTTAGACATAATATTTTTCTTTTTGCATATGTTTACTGTTTTATCTATTATTTAATTAGTCGAATTCGAATTTCATGAAACTCTATTATAAAAGGGAACAATGACCATTGTGCCACTGTTTCCACACAAATATACCAAAATGCCACGCACGTGAACCAATTTCTCAAACTGCCATGCATGCAAGGTCGCTTGGAGCAGCAGCGAACTACGCATGATGAGGTGTTAGCAAGCTGGTGGTGTCAGAGTTCGCTTCTGACACAAGCGAACTTGTCTGCAATAAATACTGACACGTATGATGAGTTCGCTGAAGTTCCAGGCGAACTTAATTTGCCACGTGTCAGACCCTTACCTAGGTCGCTTGGGTCCCACGCGAACTAGGTGACAAGTGGCAGCCTCTGCACTAGTTCTTTGGACAGGGAAGCGAACTTGGTGACACGTTGCAGTTCCCCAGAAGTTCGCTGCCTAGGTAAGCGAACTACATGCCGACAGTTATAGGTCGCTGGCTCAGGCAGCGAACTCAGTGTTATATAAACACCCCTCCTCATCTTTTCTCAAAATCAGTCTCGTCCGTTTTCTTAGAAGAAAATTTTCATTTCTGTTTGTTTTGCTTTGTCTATTTCAGTACATAATGAGTGAGAATAACAACGATGTAATATGCCTTTTATATTACAATGGGAGGAGATATTTTGGACCGAACGGTCAAGTGTTTGAAGGAGATACGAAGATCTTCCGCATGAGTCCGCGTTGCAAATATACAGAGCTCAAGAAAATAATATACAAGAAGTTGAGATTACAACGAGGTCAATCCCTGTCTCGACTGATTGCTAGATGTGCTTCTTCTGGTAACCCCGTGCAATAGGTTGCTGTGGAGGTGGTTGAGGATGAAGATGTGTCACTAGTAGTTGATGCATTTCGACAGCATGGAGAGTCCTCATACATCGAGTTATATGCGGAACTAAACACCAGTGGAGAGGCAAGCACTCAAACTTTCATCCCTACCAGTTACTCCATAGACATTAACAGGGAGCCGAAAGTAAATCTGGAAGATATGAATGTGTCACCCCCACCACCGCCACCTCCAATAACACAACCTTTAGATGTGATTCCTGCCAATGACATGTATGATCCGTCGTGGCGTACTGATAGTTCCGAGGAGGAGGTTGATGAAGGTCTAGTCCCTGACAGTGACTCCTCGGATACAGACGTTGATGGTGATTTCGAGTTGGAAACGTCCACTGCTTTGGTTGAATCGATTCCATCACCGGGTATTGTTGGTGCACATGACCCACCATCTGCTGCAGGTTAGTAGTTTACTGTTTGAGTCTTTATGTAGTTTACTGTTTGAGTTTTAATTATATTTATATGTATTTAACAACATTCGAAATGTGTGTGAAATAGTAAAACATTAAACTATATGTTATTTAACTATTAACATTAAACTATATGTTATTATACTAAACTACTAATATTAAACTAATTAAAATAATAAAACAATTAATATGTCATCTAACCTAATGTTTTATGTTACATATAATATATATAGGGTTTATCATCTATCATTTAACATGACCACAAAAATTTTCCTACACACACAACATTTTGTGGGGCCCGCAGCAAAAAAAAAAAAAAAACTTCGGCACGCAAAACGAATCTCTATAACATAACACAATCACTTTTCCTACAATATAACTCTTATAAAACCCATATATATAACAACAACTAAATAACAACAAAAATATAAATAAAAATTAACAATATTATATATCGCTAACCTCAAATGAAGACAAAGAAGGCAAATGAGAGAGAAAGAAAATTAAAAGAGGAAGAGAGTGAAAGAAGAAAAATAAAGGAGATAGAGAGAGAGAGAGAGAAAAGGGAGGGGGAGAGGGTGCTGGGGATGATGGGGGGAGAGGGGAGGGGGGTATATATAGGGAACCGCTGCATCAAGTTCGCCCAGGTGGGAAGCGACCTTGACGCATGTCAGCCACGTGACACTAGCCGTTGCACACAGGTCGCCCAGGTGAGGGGCGACCTCTGTTGCATACAAGCCACGTGTCATGGCAGGTCAGACATTAATTGCAACAGAGGTCGCTTGTGTCAGAAGCGAACTATGACACCACCAACTAGCTGACACCTCATCATGCATAGTTCGCTACTGCTCCAAGCGACCTTGCATGCGTGGCAGTTTGGGAAATTAGTTCACGCGCGTGGCATTTTGGTATATTTGTGTGGGAACAGTGGCACAAATGGTTAATGTTCCTTATAAAAGGGATAACAAAGTTCTTATCACTTAAAATTGGAGAAGAATATTGTAATAACCAAGTTCTGTTACTACATGTTACTACCAATCAATTTCACCGTTAAATCGATTATGTTGATCAAACGGTTATGATAATAATTATTAAAGGTTTTATATTCTTATATCCGTAAAATAATAACCTGTTTTTGCTATATATTTGTTTAAATAATAATAATAATATATAGAAAGAAAGGAAAGACAGCCAGTAACAGTAAACAGACGTAGAGAACAGAAGAGGATCCGCCGTTCCAATTTCCAAACGGTCAGGTCATCAACTGTAATGGTGGTGGCCTGGTGGGGTCCACTCACATGGGCGAGGGTACATAAAGTGATAATAGGTTGGCTCAGCTCAGCTCACACTGTTCACAAAGACAGAGTCACCTCCTCACTCTCAAGTCTCACCCACTGTTTCAATTTCAAGATCTCGGTCACATCACATCACATCAAAGTTCAAGATCCTCTCTTTCTCCAATAAAACCCTACTACACTAATACACTCCGTGATTTGTGGTTCTCCCCACCCCCACCCACACCCACTTCAAAGTTCAAATCATTGGGTTTGGGATTGGGTGCTAACTGCTAACGAAGAAAATGCTCAGTTTCTGTAGAATCATCATCTTCTTCTTGTTGCTCTCCCTTTGGGCCCATTGTTATTGCCATGCCCACGTCTTCACCTTCACCATGCACCACCGTTTTTCCGAGCCCGTAAGGAAATGGTCCCACGCCGCCGTCTCTCCGCCCGATCGCTGGCCGGAGAAGGGCACCTTCGAGTACTACGCCGAGTTGGCCGACCGCGACCGCTTCTTCCGCGGCCGCAAGCTCTCCCAAATTGACGCCGGACTTGCTTTCTCCGATGGCAATTCCACCTTTCGGATCAGCTCCCTCGGATTGTATGTTCAATTCTTTCTTTCTTTCTTTCTCTTTTTTTTCTTTTTATTATGTTAATGGATATATACGGTGATGTTCAGAAAAGAAAGAAATTACAAGTGATTTATTATATTTAAAAGTGGAACCCTTCATTCTTAATTGTTTTAGTAAATTAATTGTTTCTAGTGATTAGTTTTTTTTTTTTTTTTTTTTCCTTTTGGGGTTTACTAGATTATTTTCTTTAACTCATTCTTTTCCTTTTTTTTGTTTGTCTTGTTTTTATGGAGATTCATACAGTTTGCATTATACAACAGTTCAACTAGGGACACCGGGGGTGAAGTTCATGGTGGCGCTTGATACAGGAAGTGACCTATTCTGGGTACCCTGTGATTGCACCAAATGTGCAGCTACCGATGGCACTGCCTTTGCTTCAGCCTTGGCTTCAGTAGGTTTACTTCTCACTGAAATTAACTAGTATCTCTAATGTTTCTGCTTATCAAATGTTTCTGCTTGTTTACCTTTTATGGGAAAAATATGTTGAAGAGTGAGCTTTCTATGGTTCTTGTGTTCTGAATATATCATTATCCTTTGCCTCTGCTTTGTCTTTTTGAATGAAAATCATTGTATTGGCAGGATTTTGACCTTAGTATATACAATCCTAATGGATCTTCAACTAGCAAAAAGGTCACTTGTAACAACAGTCTGTGTACGCACCGCAATCAATGCCTTGGGACATTCAGCAATTGCCCCTACATGGTCTCTTATGTCTCTGCTGAAACTTCTACATCGGGAATACTAGTGGAGGATGTTCTGCACTTAACAAATGAAGATAATCACCATGACCTTGTTGAGGCAAATGTCATATTTGGGTTAGTTTCCTTGTTAAGTTACTAAAACTGATCAACTTTACGTATATCTTAGTGCTTTTAGCTTTCTGGCTCTTTCTTATTTTATTTTTTTCCTCTCCTTTTTATTTCAATTATTGATCTAAGAAGAATTAGCAATAAAAATGCAATACATGTGTTGCAGCTGTGGACAAGTTCAGAGTGGATCATTCTTAGATGTCGCTGCTCCCAATGGTTTGTTTGGGCTTGGAATGGAGAAAATATCAGTTCCTAGCATGTTATCAAGGGAAGGCTTTACAGCAGATTCATTCTCCATGTGTTTTGGACGTGATGGCATTGGAAGGATAAGTTTTGGGGACAAGGGAAGTCTTGATCAAGATGAAACTCCTTTTAATCTGAACCCATCACAGTAAGTGGTAATTCCCTGTTACTTGCCTCTGATTATCTGAATTTGAAGTAATACCAATGCTTGCAAAGATTTCATCTCTTATGCTTGAATGCATCTCACAGCCCTACCTACAACATCACAGTCACTCAAGTCCGTGTAGGAACAACTCTAATCGATATGGAATTCACTGCTCTTTTTGATTCTGGAACCTCTTTCACATATTTGGTTGATCCAACCTATACGAGCCTTTCTGAGAGTGTAAGTACTAAAAAGAGACAGAATCTGCTTACATTTAGCTAGATGTTATTAGAAGATAAAACTTACCATAGTATTTATATTGCAGTTTCATTCCCTAGTACAAGATAGGCGGCGTCCATCTGATTCAAGAATCCCTTTCGAATATTGTTATGATATGAGGTCACAAAGCTATTATTATTTATATTTCATTTAAGTTTTTTCTTTCAAAGCTAAATATTCTTTCTTATGATGGACAGTCCTGATGCAAATACTAGCTTGATCCCCAGCCTGAGTTTAACAATGGGAGGTGGAAGCCATTTTGCTGTTTTTGATCCAATAATTATTATCTCTACTCAGGTGGTAGTGCAAGCCGGATACCTCTTCAATCTATGTATCCAACAATTAATAGCTTTGGATATACGTATAACTAAAGATGTTTCTTCTCTTATTATTTAACAGAGTGAACTTGTATATTGTCTAGCAGTTGTCAAGAGTGCTGAGCTGAACATAATTGGACGTAAGTCTATACTTTCTAAATGTGATATGTTCATATGATTGGATGTATTCTATGAAGCTGAAGTGAATTGAGTACAACTGGGGGCAAGCTTAAGAAAGAAGTTTTGCTTGAGATTAAATGGAATGAAAAATAAGAGTGGATTTGTTGACTGTTAGTGACTTGGTGTCTTGATGTCACTGCAGCATTTTTTTACTTTTTCATAAAATTCTAAATAATGCATGATGTGTCATTTATGCTCATTCTCATGGCCTGTTCTCCAAAATGATATGATGACTGCTCACGCCTCAGCTTTGAATGTTGACTGCAGAAAACTTTATGACTGGTTACCGTGTTGTATTTGACCGGGAAAAGCTCATATTGGGATGGAAGAAATATGATTGTAAGTTTTTATTTTCATCTCATAGTTACTGTTCGTCCAATTTATTGGTTGTGTGCCGAGATTAATAGTCATATACATGAACTTCTAAGGAAAAAAGAAAGAAAGAAAGAAAGACATAATCATACTTCCCTTAAACAGGTTATGACATTGAGTACCATAATGCTATCCCATCAAGACCACACTCAGATACTGTGCCTCCTGCTGTGGCCGCCGGGCTAGGCAAGTACCCTCACACTGATTCAACTAGAAAGACCAAATACAGTTCTCAGACATCAGTTGCATCACCATCATCGCATTATTGTCATACTTCACTTTCGACTTGCTTTGAATTTCTTGTATTTTGTCTTGTTTACATATTCCATGATCATTCATTTGTATGGGCCATTGGTAGTTTATGGTAAAGCCTTAGGTCATATTCTTGATCTACATGTTGATGTCTTGATGATATTAGAGCATCTTTCCTTTTACTGCTCTATAGTGTAGTCGTGTAGAATATGTGTAAGAATTTTACTCTCTTGATATAACACACCGTATAAATGCCATTTGTATGATTAGAATGCCATGCAGAAGGAAGCATATTTTCATGTTATAAGTCTGAGAAGCTAATTAATGCTTTGATTAGAATGCCATGCAGAAGGAAACATATTTTAGCAGCCTTCCATATTTCCATGAGCTTGAGACTTCATTTTGTTTATTTACTTTTTGCTATATAGTTTGGGAAAAATGTTTCTGCAGTTAATACAGATAAATTATCTGTAATTATTCTCAAAACGACGTCGTTTTGATATTGAAATCTTAAAAATTTATAAATATAAAGATTATTATAACTCTGAAATAAATTAAAATTACAAATACACCATGATTTCCGCCCCAAAACGACGTCGTATTGGACTTACTGCAGAAAAAAACGAACCCATGTAGTATATACATTTTAGGTTTTATTTCAGCTTCAATCCATGCAATTGCAACTGACAGAAGAAAAAGGTTAATAAATTTCTATAATGTGTGAGGAAAAAGATTTTATTTCAACATCAATCCATGAGGCCAAGTGTGGTGTACATATAATATAGGAATCTACTTTTTCTAAATCTCGATGGAAACTTACACAATTTAGACTGGAGCTATTCCCACTTCGAAAGTTTAAAAAATAAAATTTATGAACATATGCTGTTTTAATAATAAAAAAAGTAAGTAAGCATTTTTAAAGTTTATCTTTAAAAAGGAAACTTGTTTATAATACTAATAAAGATAAAAATAATAAATTTTAAAAATAATTAATACTACGAATCTTATAACTAAATATAATCTATAAAAATTCATAACGATTTATTTATAAAAATCACGATAACATTATATATTATTTTTAAGAATTTAAATCTCAAATTCTTTAAAATAATATTCTAATGGAAAAATTCAATATATAATATATTATCTTCTTTCAAATTATTTTTAAAAATTTATATCTTGTCGACCGAAAAAAAATATATATCTTATTTTGCAACTTTTTCATGATGGGGTGAAGATGACATGTTATTAGCACCAATACCCGCTGTAGTGACTGTGTTTGTAACCTTCAAAGCACGGCGTTTGAAAAAAAAATTACGTGTTCGACACGCGGTTAATATTTGGAGGCATGCGGTCAATTTTTGGACACGTTTTGACACTATTTTTGCTACGCGGTCAACTTTTTCTGACACGCGGTCAAAGCTCAGACACGTTTTTTTTTAAAATCTTAATTTTATTTTGCTAACTAAATATAAAAGAAATAATTTATAAATTAATTTTTTTATGTTATGAAATTTGATATGCAAATTTAACAAAGTACGAAAAATTAGTAATATTTATATTTGTTATAAAATTTAAATATTTGATTGGTTATATGAGTTATTATGGACTCTTATATGTATTAAATATAAATTATATTATATATATTAAAATTTTTATTTAATATCAAAACGTGTCAAAATATGACATTTTTTAGAATTAAAGTGTCAACGTGTCGTGTCCTGTATCCGTGTCCGTGGATCATTGTTTGTAACTGTGTTATTTGTATTATTTGCGTGCTGATTTTTCTGTGTTTTTTCAGCTTTCTGGTCACGAATTTCAAAAAAAAAAAAAAGTTGAAAACTATTTAGTGATTATATAAAGATATTTTTAGGGTTTTAAAGGGAAGAAATAGAATGTTTTGTCCTTACAATAAAGGGAAAAAAGTATTTAATGTTATTTTAGATAATTTTGTCTAATGTTTATTAAAATGATATTGTTTTGAGGTTAAAAAATTAAAAAATTAGAATGATAAAGACTAGTATAACCTTGAAATAAATTAAAATTACAAACATACCATGATTTCTATCCCAAAACGACGTCATTTTGGTGAACATTAGATAAAATTATCTAAAGTAACTTTAGAAAAAATGAACCCTACAATAAATTATAGGGTAAAGGAAAAAAAGTTATAAATATAAGTTTTTTTTTTTTTTTTTTTTTTTTTTTTTTTTTGTAAATAAAGAGGGGCTAAGCCCCAGAAACAGAAAGAAATTACAAATCAGAAACTAACAAGCTAGACATATTTCTAGCATCAGTAACTATAAGTTCCATCAACTGAGGAGGATGATCTTTAAAAATCTTGAAATGGAGATTATTAGTCTGCCCAGCTTTAGCTAACCAATGAGTATATTTGTTGTTTTCTCTCTTGGTATGAACAAGATGAATAGTCCAATCTGCTTTTAACCATAATCTCAATCTGCTAGTAACTTGAGAGTCCCTAGGATCTTCATGCTGCTCCTTTAACATCTGGATGGCTTGGCTAGAATCACATTCTAGCTCTATTCTTTTTAATCCTGTTCCCCAAAGCAGTTCCAAACCTTTCAGTAATCCCCATAATTCTGCATCAAGAGGATTGCAGGAACCTAAATTACAATAGAAGCTTCCCAAAAAGGATCCATTGTGATCTCTTAATATACCACCACAACTAGCTTTTTTATGCCACTAGAAGAAGCTCCATCACAATTCAACTTAACCCACCCTTGCTTGGGGGCTGTCCAAACGCTATCGTTGGAATCACCACGGCGCTGATAAATTCGGGCTTGCAGAATCTGTTGGACAAACATCCAGATTGAAGCCTGCGATTGCTCATCATGACAGAAATGATCTTCATGGATCTCCAAATTTCTCCACTTCCACAAAAACCAACAAGTAGTAAAGAAAATATCCCTCCAGTCCTTCACTTTATTGGAGGACCACATGTTATCGATATTTAAAGTCAACCAATCCTGCAAATTCGAATTCATAAAGGAATTGTGTATCGAACCTGTAAACCAAGATTGCCAAATTTTCCTAGCATGTCTACAATCACGAAGAACATGAATAATAGTTTCCTCATGATTTGGACAACTGGGACAGACATTTGAACCTCCGCTCCACTTACTGGTTCTGATGCGCACTGAAAGTTTAGCAAGCAAAGTCATCCACATAAACACTTTCACTCGTTCTGGTCCATTCCACGACCAAACTTTTTTCCATAAGCTAGTGTGAACATCTGCTGGGAAGTTCATAAGATTACAGTAAGCGATCTTAACCAAAGAAGTTGAGTGATGATTATTGATCCAAACTAATCTATCCTCCGCATTCCTTGGAATAAGCCTGAGATGATTTGTTACTGCATCAGCCAAATCTGACTCCAGAAATTGATGAACAACTTCAAGACGGAAACCATCATCCACTATGTAATCTGCAATTGATTTCTGACTCTCCTCCCACGACACCTGATTGCTCGACAACTGTTGCAAATTTTCCTCCCATCCCAACCAGTTATCAGTCCAAAGCTTTACTTCAGAACCATCTGCTATTTCCCATCTAAGACCAGCAAGGAAATTACTCCAACATTTAGCAAGATCACGCCAAAGTTTAGAGTCATATGATTTTGCCTTTATACCTCTCCTTAAGTCTTGACCTCTACCATACTTGGCTACTAAAATCTTAACCCATAAATCATCTTTCTTAGTTAACACCTTCCACGCTAGTTTATGAATATAAGCTTCATTTTGGAGTCGAAGGTTAATTATTCCCAAACCACCTCTATCTTTGGGTTTATACATTTGATCCCAAGCTACTAAATGAGCCCGCCTTCTGCTATCCTGATCTCCCCAAATGAAAGCCCTTTGTATCTGATCAATTTCATCACAAAACGTTACTGGTAAAAGACCATTCTGCATATGGAAAGAAGGGATTACAACAATGACCGATTTCACCAAAGTAACTCGACCAGCAAAAGAAAGGCAATGGCTTTTCCAACCATCCAGTTTTGAACGTATCCTATCCTTGATAGCTCCATAGTCTGCTTTAATATATCTCCCTTGTTTAACAATAGAGCCTAAATATCTGCCAATACTAGAAGTGCGCTTAAAGCCCATTCTGTTGACAATCCTTGTAGCAACTTGAGTATCAGTATTCGGGGAAAAATAAATCAAAGATTTATTTGCATTAACACTTTGCCCCGACATCTCACAAAAGAGATTAATACAATCCATAATCACCTTAGCTTGCTCCATATCTGCTTCCGCAAAGAGAATGATATCATCTGCAAATAAAAGGTGGGATACACTCGGCCCTCTTCTGCAGACTCTGATAGGCTTCCACGAACCCATAGTCACTTTTTCAGCGATCAAGTGGGAAAGCTTCTCAACACACAACACAAAAATATAAGGAGATATTGGATCCCCTTGACGAATTCCTCTCTGAGGAACTATGCAATCCGAAGCCACACCATTTATCAAGACCCTCGAACGATTAGAAGTTATAGAAGCCATTATAACACCAATCATCCAATCAGGAAACTGAACTTCAATAAGCACTTTATAGATAAAACTCCAGTTGAGTTTATCATAAGCTTTTTCAAGGTCCAGTTTGATTGCCATTGTACCTTTCTTTTCTTTTACTCTCCCCATAGAATGAACCAGCTCCTTTGCTACTATAATATTATCCTGAAGCTGACGATTTGGCACGAAGCTAGCTTGGTAAGGAGAAACTAAATTCTCCATTGTAAGCTTAAGCCTATCCAGAATGATCTTGCTCATACCCTTATAAATGACATTACACAAAGAAATAGGCCTGAATTGAGAAACATACATTGGCTTAGGAACTTTGGGGATCAAAGTGATCAGAGTACCGTTGACTTCCTCAATGCTGGAAGGGTTTTCTGCATAATACTTGATATCTCTCCAAATCTGTTCACCAATAAATTCCCAATTCTTTTTGTAGAATGCCGCGGTATAGCCATCCTCCCCTGGAGCTTTCGAATCTTTCATAGAAAAGAAAGCTCGTCTGACTTCATCTTTTGAAATTGGAGCACCTAAGTTAACAACAGTCTCATCGTCCACCTTTGGCCAAAGAGTCTGGACCCAATGACGATCATGGTTTTCTTCAGAAAATAGTTTAGAGAAGTAAGCATTTATTACCCGTGCAATGTTGTGATCTTCTCTAATCAAGTTTCCAGCATCATCTTTCAACTCCAAGATCTTGCCCCTTCTGCGTCTAGCAATTGTTTTCGTATGATAGTACTTTGTATTCCTATCTCCTTGAGCTATCCAAGTAGCACGAGACTTTTCAAACCACAAAAGTTCCTCCTGTTCTAAAACTTGTTCAAGTTCACCCCTTATCTTTCCTTCAATCTTTTCCAAATGGCTTTTATTCTGCTCAGAAATTGCCCTCTGGATACCTTCAAGCCTACCAATCAACCTGTTCTTCTTATGATGGATATTACCAAACACATCTTTATTCCACTACTTAATAAGAGGAGTGAAATCACGAAGACTATCAACTGTTCTTTGATCCTGACGCCAGTTTTCCTTGATGAAATTGTTAAAAAATTGATGATCCAACCAAAAAGAATGAAAACGGAAAGGGCGTTCCACCCTATCAACTTTGCTTGGCTCTAAGGTAATAAGGATAGGATTATGGTCACTGTTAATACGAGGAAGCACTCGAACCTGGCCTTCATGAAACATCAACCTCCATTCAGCATTGCTACAAGCTCGATCTAAACGTTTAAAGACTCTATCTAAATGAAGAAATCTTGGTCCTCGCCATGTAAATTTAGAACTTATTCCTTCAAGATCAATCATCTTTATATCAGTTAGAAGAGAAGCAAATTTATTACATCTGCTAGTATCAACTGGAGCACCACCACGTTTCTCACTTGGAAAGGCAATTTCATTAAAATCACCTGCAATTAACCAAGGAACCGAGATATCTTCTGATAACTGAAGTAAATCATCCCAAAGTCTCTTCCGAATTTCTTCTCTAGGACTTGCATAGATAACAGTATAAAGAAAAGCTTGATGATCTGCCAATGTAACACGAACATGAATAAATTGATGGGTCTGTTTTAATGCTTGAACCTGACACCTATCATTATTCCATAGTAACCAAAGACCTCCCGTAAATCCATGAGCATCCTCCACTATTGAATTATTAAAACCCAACTTTTTTATTATCTGTTTTGCTTTTGAACCACTTACTCGAGGTTCAAGAATAGCTGCCACCTCAATCTTATACCTTCGAACCATCATTTGAAACGTTGATTTGAAGCACTTTTTAGCCGCCCCGCGGCAATTCCATGTAACTAAAGACATTAATCAATGGTGATTTGGCAGGATTGTGGGTCCACTGCCATCCCATTGTCATTGCACTGAGTTTCAGATTCTGAAATCATCTCCACCTCAATATTGAGCTTATGGTTTATTGGGATATGTTTTCCTTTATCTCTACGTGGATCAGGCGCTTTTGGTTGGGACAAGCCATGATCTAAGCCGTTGATATTTTGACCATCCTTATCCACCTCCATTTGATAACAATCTTTGTTATAATCAGCAACAGTACTCCTAGCCACCATGGAATCTCCACCACTTTTACCTCCAATGTCCTTACTATTATGAATCGCAACTTGCCTCCTCAAGTTCGTTGTATTATTGTTTGAGGTACCTCTGTCAACTATCTTCCCATTTATTTGATTCTCTTTTTCATGACCTGTCGTAATCCCACTTAACGTAAATCGGTTGGGGTGTTCCTGTAATTCAACATTAGGACGACTTCTAGGGTTTCTGTGTTTGGACCCTTGAGATGTACTAATATCAATATTAACAGGAGGGCCCACCATATTGACGTCATTTATAACAGCATCCGGATTAGTCGCTGGGATATCATGAGTAATATCATCTTCATTAGAGCCCATTAAAGCAGCGTAACGGAAATTTGATTGATTATCAATCATAACCGGCTGATTTGATTGCGGTTGATTACTCCATTGATTATTCCCTTGATTACTCCCTTGATTACTCCCTTGATTACGCCTTGATTCCCTTCGAACCGGTTCCTGCTTCCTGTTGTTCGCCATTGGAGTTTGAATTTTTGATCGACGTTGACGTTGCACCACCATCCAAGGACCTAATCCATTTTTCTGAAACTCAGCCTCATCTTTTTTCCCGTCTTGATTTTGCTGATTATCCTTTCCTTCAACTGGTCTCAGGACAACAATCTTTACTATGTCCATAGCGCCCACAATGGAAACAAATAAGGCCTAAACCTTCATATTCTATCTGTTTAGTTGCTCCGTCCAACACATATTCACCCTTCAAAGGCTGAGCAAGATCCAGTTCCACACAAATTCGAGCAAACTGTCCTCTTACATGCTCATTAGTTGTCTTATCGATCTTCAACATTTTACCTAGCCAGTTACCAATACGGCGGAAAAAGGCTTCATCATAATACTCCAGTGGGATACTCGGTAATCGCACCCAAGCTGCAATCTTCATCACACTTGCAACATTTGGTCTAAAAGCTGGCTCCCAACGTCAGAGTGATAAATAATGGCCTAAAATAATCCAAGGACCACCATTTGGAGCAAAAAGAAGATCATCTTTGTTGCTAAATTGCACCACATAGAATCCATTACCTACATCTGTAACGTTAATCTTTCCAGCTCTAGCCCATAGTATTTCAATCTTCTTTTTCATGAAAGCCACTCCTGTATTCCTTCCAAGTAGTTTTACAATGAGAGCTTTTTCCCAAACCTTCAGCATTCTTGTTCTTACTTTTCTAGTACAACCAAAATGAGTTCTACCATCTTCCTCTGTCCACATTTTAATCCCACCATAATTCACATCCTCTTCCTCCACAGGTGCACTTTGATCAACATTTTCTTCCAAATTCCAATCCATTCCTTCCCAGTCATCTCTGTTTCACCATTGTGTTGCATGAGCATCTCTCGCCAAGTCATCTTTTTATTACCGTCGTCAACCATCCAAGATTCATGTCTAGGAACCCTAGATTGTGATTCAGTAAACACCCTATCTCCATCTTTATTTCTCTTATTACTCCTACGTAGTAGATCTTCTTCTTCTTTTGAAGTTTGGCCTTCAGTAGCTATATTTTCCTCCATAAATATAAGTTTAGAATAAGAGTAAAATTAAAAAATATATACGAGGACTTCAAGAAATTGCATATATTTTTTTTAAAAAAGCTTCTCTTTTTTATTAAATTATTTTATGATAAGAGATTTTGTAAAATCATATTTGATTAAACTTTTCGTTTTAAAGGAAAGATAAGTTAAAAATAAGACTTGTCAAACAATTTAAATTTACATGTCCAATGTTCAAATTTCACTTCTCAAATTCTGTTTTATTATTTTTTTAAGAGTTGAATTACCATTATAGATTGATGAGAAATTAATTAGAGAAAGAATAAACATGTGGGTGATAAGTAGTTTAGAGGTTTATAAAAAAAATAAGGTTTAATGTCTCTTATGCTTTACGAAATAATTTTATTTCTTACGTATGTATGTATAAAAGTATATGGAATCTATATTTTTTTGTTCTCTCTCTTCTCTTCACATGACCCTACATACTTTTATATGTGTGTAGGAGATAATTTGAGATAATTTTATTTCTTATAAAATGAGAAACATCAAATCCAAAAAAATATCTTATCCTTAAAAAATGTTATTTTTGGGTAAGGACAAATAATAATAAAAAATTAACTTTTTAAGTTTATAATGATAAATTTAAAAAAAAACACGATAAATGGGGGAAATTTAAGTACGAAGAGGAACCACGTTTAGAGGTCGTTCCTAACATGAGCAAAATTGAATGCAAATCAGTGTGAAAACTCAAAACAGTGATCATTTTGCTACTGCTGGCCAAAAAAATTACAATACTATCATGGTAATAGTAAATTTTGTCAAAATATCATGTGGCATATTTTGCTACACTGTGTAGCGAAATATGTGTGCAAATAATTCGCTACACAGTGTAGCAAAATATGCCACGTCAGAACCAAAAATGCCACGTGTCAAAATTGTAGAAATTCGCTACCCTATGTAGCGACACATGGCATTTTTGGTTCTGAGCAGTCTGACGTGACATATTTTGCTACACTGTGTAGTGAATTATTTGCACACATATTTCGCTACAAAGTGTAGCGAAATATGCCACGTGGCATTTTGACAAAATTTACTGTTGACGTGATAATTTTTTTGGCCACAATGGCACTTTGATAACTGTTCGTGAAAACTCACTCCTACGACGAGTCAATATATATAACTTGGACGCCTTCTCCTTTGAAATTTCTGGCACTACATTGAATCTGAAGAAGAAGAAGAACTGGTGTTTTAAGTTCCATATTTAATACCCTGTTATCTGTTGATTGTGACAAGTAATTGTGTGTCATGAGTCATGACCAGTTGTACCCCCATATTCTCTCCACTAATACAGACCCTCACGGAAGGTTGATTACTTCATTTCCATTAAAAATAAAGATAAAAATGATGGAGGAATAAAATAAAGTCATGGATAGTCTTTAATAATGTACATATGCACAACTAATAAGTTTGACTCAGTTGGCTAAAGCCCAAAACAATGTTTCATTTATGGAAAAATTGTTTATCTTAGAACTTTGTGTTATTTTAAATAAGATGACCGTATTTTGATATATATTTGCTGATTTTTATATTCTCTCTTATTCATAAAATTAGGAGAGAAAAGAAAAGAAGAATATTGTGAAGAGTGAACATAAAAACCCGATAAATATGTATCAAAACACAATTGTTTCACTTAAAATGACATAAAGTTATTTCTTAAAAAATGACAAACGTTTTTTTCCTTCATTTATTAATAATTTGCAAAAGAAATCAATTTTTTACTCACGAATAAAATAACAAAAATTATCTTAAATTAACATGCTTTCTCTATCAAGAGATAAATAAATAATAGTAAATTAAATCTTAAAATATATTTATTATATATAGCCTGCTGGGTTAGGTACTTAGGTTCTAATTAGGTGAGGTAGAAGCAGTCCAATCTGACCTCATGGTATGTGATTCCATAAAAATTGGCCAAAGATTTATTTATTTTATCAATTGTGAGATATATGAAAAATGTAACGAAGTGAAGTGCCTAGTATCTGCGAAAGTTTCAAAGTTTGGCCTTAAGCATAAATAGAACAATGTAGTAAACAAAAGGAAAAAGACATGAAAACGAGCTTCTTATTTGGGAACGGGTCAAAGAAAGACAGAAAATCACCCACTGTGATGGTCAAATCATTTTGCTGACTTGTTGGGAGGTTACCTAGCTCTCCAAAAATTATTTGCTTGTTTTTCTGAATTATTTTACTAAGGAATGGGTGGCAATGGTGGATCTACTTGTGTGAGTAATAAAATGTTCGGATATGATAGAAATTTAAAACTCTAGTGAATAAAGAAACTCATTTGTTAATTTTAAGTTTGATTCAAATCACATAAACCTTGAATTTTAGTCTGTTCTGGATTAGTTATACAGGTCCAATTCAATGGGTTAGCTATTGAGATCCATAAAAAGAATCACATAATAACATTATTAAAATGACATAATTTATATCCTCATTTTACTGAATATCACTCCTCATGCACATATACACCATGGATTAAGTAATGATGTTTGTTTTCACCAAAAAAAAAAAAAAGTAATGATGTTTGTCTCACAACTAGTGAAATCCACAAGAACGAAATCAATCACGGCTTTATCTTACATTTATTATTTGAAAATTTTCTCCAGCTCTAAACATCCCATTCAAGAGGCACTTTTTACACACATACTCACCTTATTGTTACGTTGCTGAAATGCATACCAAAAGCCATCTTCCCTAAATGTTCCCATTAATTCTTAGTCTTCGAATGAAATTCACTTGCGGTGACTCTTTTGTCGAGTTTAGGTCCATACCTACCTTACTTGATCACCATTAGATGGACATACTTTATTCTTAGAAGGGAGACGAACATATTTTGTGTATACAAACAATTTATAATCTATTTGATTACTTTCTTTCAATTGTCTCTTTTAACAAGTTTTGCTGCCATTTTTGTTGCGAGTAGGATAGTGAGACTCAAAGCAATTTAACGTAATAGGATCTTTTTTAGCTTATTTTGAAGTTAAATTTTTTTATAGAGACTTAGGGTGTGCATGATAATCGTTCTGTTCCCTGACACAATTTTAAAAAGAAACAATTTTTTCTATTTCTGTGTCTTGGAACAGTTTCTGAAAAAAAATGTGTTTGATAACATATTATAATTTTATTCTGAGAATGATAGTTATATTTGATAACACAACAAATAATATAATAAAAAATAATCTTATTAAACATAAAAAAATTTCGGATCATCACTTTCCTTTCCATATGGTGTGGTGGTGGTGGCGGCGGCGACTGTGAATATTTGAAAGAATAGTTGTTTTCTAAAAATAAATTATTACAAACATATGCTAAGTGTGTATTTGAAAGATCTTAAGAATTTAGGGATGTGCATGGGTCGAATCGAACCGAATTTTTAAAAAAATCGAACCGAACTGGTTTAAATGGTTCGGTTCGGAAGTGGTTCGGTTCGGTTGGAAACGGTTCTGTTCGGTTTGGAATCGATAATGGTCGACCCTATTTTGAAAAGAAAAAAAAATAAAATTTAACAAATAAAGTTATAAAAATCAATTTGGTTCGGTTTGAAAACGGTTCGGCTCTGTTCAGAAACAGTTCGATTCTGTTACAATTCTTGGTATAGAGCTACCAAGAATCACCCCAGAAAACTGACTCACAGAAACGGAAAACATAAAGACCAACACCAGAAATTTATACTTAGTTCAGAAATTTTTTGTAAAAGAATTTCCTACATCCAAGTTGGCCAGTGAGGGTCAAACGCCCTCTAGCATGCACTCTTATTCAGAAACAGATAATAGGTACAAAGAGTTCAAGATACTAAACTTGTAACTCTACCAATACAGCATATACAAGGCATATAACAGAGAAAGAAAAATAGAACTACAAAGATACATCACATGTACACTATCACAGTACATATAAAATCAAGAACTTGCAAACTGAAGATGTGTAAAGGAAAGATTTCACCAATCATGCATCCAGCTCCACCAAAACCGTGGATTACTCCATGAGAGCTCACAACCTCTTCTTCGACCAAGAGAAGCTCCACGATGCAACACCTTCTCACCAACGTTTGCAAGAATCTCCAGAAAGTAAACCGATTAAACTATGTATCTTTGTAATAGGAACAACTTTCTCAACAGCCTTGAGATGAGATTCACAAGTTTTCACACTCAAATCGTCCTCACAGGTTTTGATACAAACCCTAACTTTCCCCTTTTGTTCAGAGAAAAGGAATGAACTGAGAGAGAGAAAAAACTAAAGGAATCAGAAAAAATGTATGCCACGTTATCCCTGAAAAAATATGAGGCTTAGCGTTAAAGGGAAAATAGGTATTATATTATCAACAATTGCAACTTAACCAAAAACGGCAGCGTATTTGTGATGCAGTGATATAACAGATATCAATATATGGGCCTTACCAAAAAACAGAAGGATATATTTTTTTTGGCCCAATAGCAAACAAACAGGTACCAACATGATTTAGAAAATACATAATAACAGATTCGGTTCAAAATGGTTCGGTTCTTAAACTGGTTCTAAAAACCGGTTCGGTTCATGAACTGGTTCTTTAAAAACTAGTTCGGTTCATGAACTGATTTTTAAAAACCGATTATTTTAAGGGCGGTTTGACTTGGTTCATGGTTTGTTTAGTTTTTTGGTTATTTTGCGCACCCTTACTTAATTAGTTATATTTCTAACAAATTCGTTACATATAATTTATGCACACTCCAACTTAAAGAAAACGTAAAAAATATAAAAGAATGGAATAATTTCCTTATTTTCTTTTATGTACATTAACTATTGTGCTATTATATTTTCTATTGTAATACCATATTACTCAATTATACAAACAGGATACTAAATGAAAATGTATTTTTTTTTTTATGGTTGATTAATTATTCAATTTGTTAAAGTCAAACTAGGTGGACACTATATTGGCAGTTAAGCTTTTCCTCCCTATTTTAACACAACTATATTTTTAGGAACTTGAACTTGATCACTAATTAAACGGGAACAATCATTAATGGGTTGATCCATAAATTTGGTGGTGTTGAAAATGTATTTTTTTTATATAGGTAAATATATTTTTGTTGTTGAATAAATCACATGTATTCTCCACAAAAGACAATTTTATTCGAGGCGGATCCATGATTAAAGTTTTAAACTCCTCCTAAAGATAATACTGGGAAAGATCGAATACCTACTGTCATCCTCACATGTTTAACTTCTATGCGTCAACTGAGCTATCATTATTGATAGTAGTAAATGTATCTTTACTTACTTATTCAAACAATTTAAATTTTCTGAATCATCCTTTCTCTCCCTAAATATTTACATTTAAATATAAAATAACTTTTACTTTTTAAAAAAAAATATAAAAATGTTTTTATAAATTTTTTGAAAAAGAGGAATATTCTTGCATTGTAAGCATGGTAATTACAATTACTACTAAATCTGAACAAACAAGAATTTAACTCAATACTTTTATTAGGCTCTTAAATATTACCAATGGAGAGATTCTAATGGACTAGCATTTTTCAGGACTACGTAGGGGATGAGTACACTTTCATTACAAATAGGAAAAAATAAATTCTGAATAGAGTAAATACAAGAAAGCAAGTTTTTTTTTTTTTTTTTTAGTAAATAATTACTTAATACTGAAAGATATAAGTATGAAAATATTTCCTCATCAACACATGATATGCTTTAAAAAGCTTATCCATGACTCCATAATTATTAAACAATAGCGTAAACAGGTGGTTCTCACTTCGGTCATGTTTCTAAATAAGATATTTGGGGTTGATAATTTTGGTTGGAAGGTCTCTAAGTGCAGAATGCGGTGGCTCAACTCGGCAACCGCACCGTCGTTTTCATGATTCATTCATGCATCACAAGAAAAGACAAAAAAAGAAGAAGATGAAGAAAAAATCAAATAAAATGATGCATCCGCAAGCAAAGACTTGGGAAAACCAGCTTCACAAATTAACACCCCCTAACTAGTACTGCCACATGGCTGAACTTAGTTGACCCATTTCTCAATTAAAAATCCACCTAGCAACGCAAGTGATAACTGATGGACAAGTGCCACCTATGCTCTTATTCCAGCAAAGATAAATGATCATGTTTATTTACTAGACTAAGTTAGGTAAATTAAACTAGTTAATAATTAATAGTGCAAGGTTCATAAAGATTTATGGTTTATTCTTTTATTACTTATATTCTTATATACTTTTTATCAATTATCCTCTGTGATTTTTTTTCCCATTCAAGTCTATCTTTAACATTGTTAATAATTATATTAATTCATCCATTGTATCCTTATTTTATGTTTGAAATTTTGTTTATCAAAAATAAAATCTAATCCTAAAAATAAAAATGATGGCAAAGTTTACTTGATTATAACTAGAAAAAGCAATACATAATAATAGATGGGAGAACAATAATTGTTGGAAAGGGGCTTGAAATTTTTTTACACAAGACAGTTTATAGCTAGATGTGACAAAATGAAGAAAATCATATTAACTATCAAATTTTCAAACATAACCTTTTTTGTGATTTTTTTTAGGAATGTTATATTCTTTCCGTGAAATCTTTGAAAAAGACAAGACATATTGTTATTCTTATTGTCTTTATAATAAACTTAAACTTCGCTTATTTAGCGCTGGTGTCTAAATTTTTTATATCAGATTAATTAACAAGTAAAATAAAGATAAAATGGAAAAGTTAGTTCAATTATTAACAGTGTTAAAAGTGGACTTGGATAGAATAAAATCACATGAAGTAATTGATAAGGAAAAAAGCATAAAGATAAAGTGATAAAAGAGTAAACTACGTGCGGTCTATAAACTTTTCCTTAATTAATATCATTATTTTAAATACAAAAATAATAGTATATTAATTATTAATTTATTTCAATACACAACTTATGTAAATAAAGGTTATTCTCATACGTCATACCAAAGGCAAAACCCCGATTATAGATTATGGAAATGTGAACATCCTTACCCGAACCCATTTTAACTCTCTAACGCCCCCTTACTTTGCAGTTGCATCCCTTATTGACCCCTATTCTTTATTTTTCTTCTAGTTTTGTCCCCTCCATTTCACCATTCTTTCAATCACCACATCCTTTGATGCTCCTTTCTTATACCCATTAAGATTATTCCTGTGTTTACGTTACACGATTAGTTTCCTTATTCTATTCCTCATTTCTTCTTTAGGAAAAATCATTTGGTCCTTTTATATTATTTATTTTTTATTAAATAGAAATTTTCAATTTTTAACAATTAAGTGATACTTACATACTTGTAAGAATAAATAAAAGTTGAGTTATGTATAAGGGTTGACTAAAGACTAGCAATTCTTCTAGGTGAATTATATTCATATTTAATCAAGATCTGACACAAACACGATATGTATAAAGATTTGTGTTAAATCTTTCGATACGAACATGATCCACTAACATGACTTATTAATTTTATAAGTTGACACAACATGATATGAATAATTATGAATAATTTAAAAGAAAATTAATGCAAATCAATGTTTTGTTTGCAAGCATTAATCTTTTTGGTGTTATTTTTTATCAACACAAACCGGAAACAAATGTGTTAATCTTTTTGGTGTTATTTTTTATCAACACAAACCGGAAACAAATGTGAATATGAATAAACTCGAATACAAAAATTTCATGTGGTGTTAGTATAACATGAATAAGTTAACTAATACAATATTATTTTCTTTTAAGACTAAATTTTGTTTCCACTGAAGAATGTCAACGATCATCACACAATAACAAATTAATATTGTATGGGCAGGAAAAGGATTCAAATAGGATTGTTGTTCTATAGTTCAAGTTCAACAAGGCAAGACAGATAATAGAAATGAAATTAATTTGGTGGTGCATAGATGTAGAAACAAGAAGCACATGGGAGCAGAAATGGGAAAAGGCAAAAATGTTTTGGCTTCGCTGCTAAACAAACTTACGTCCTTCATTAAATTAATCAACCAATTAAAGGTGAACTAAAAAAATAAAATCTCCAAATAACAATAAAGTATAAAATTAAATTGAATGCATCAATCGCGGGACCCACATATTTTACGCGTGGAATCTTCCCCATAGTGTATGTATCATGCCTGAATCTAATACCAACAACCAAAATCCTCAAAAAAACATATCCTTTCTTAAATCATAACACCACCTCTCTCTACGTGTCCGAAAACATTTTATGTCAAATGATCATAACCCAAAAACCATAACTTTTATCTACCAAAAAAAAAAAAAAAACATACATTTTTATTCTTTATACACATCTTGGTAATGCACATTTTCTATCGAACAGTTAAATTGAGCATACCATTAAATCCGGGAAAACTCAGCTGCATATTTTCTCTGCCGGGGAAATTTTCCAACCCCATATAACTTTAACTACATAGCTAGCTTCCTTCAACTCATGGCTTGGCCTAGTAGTTCTAACCATGGCCATGGCTCTCTGTGTATAACATCACTGGTGTTGGGATTGGTGGTGTTTAGTTTAGCTTCAGAGAGTTGCCATGGCTTTGGAAAATTCGGGTTCAACATCCACCACAGGTTCTCGGATCCAGTTAAGGGAATTCTGGGCATTGATGAACTACCCCATAAGGGAAGTCCTGAATACTATGCTGCTATGGTTCACAGAGATCGCATATTCCGAGGCCGTCGACTCGCCGGCGATCAGAAAACGCCTCGGACTTTCGCCGACGGCAACGAGACTTATCAAATTGGTGACTTTGGATTGTATGAAAATTCTTCAGCCACTTGTCAATTTTCTACTTTTATTTATTTTCTCTGATTATTTTTTTTAAAGGAAAAAAAAAAAACTTTTCGGGGTTATAGTTTTTTTTTATCAGAAACATGTGTTAAATTTTGACCATAGAAGAATATACCTGTGTTTGGTTTCTTACATGAGAAAGTGCAGGTTGATGTGATCCATTGGAAAACCATATTAAGCTTGAAAATTCCGATCACATATTTGTCCCCACCCCATCTTTCTTCTTGTTTTTTTTTTCTCCCTCTTTTTTAAAGTTTAATGATAAGTTTTGTTAGCAATTTACTACTATAGTGTGTATGTGGTATAATTTCCCTCGTTATTTGGATTTCAGTTTGCATTTTGCCAAAGTTTCGGTTGGGACACCACCTTTATTGTTTCTGGTGGCACTGGATACTGGCAGTGACTTGTTTTGGTTACCATGTAATTGTACCAGTTGTGTGCGCGGTTTAAAGACACAAAGTGGACAGGTATACATTTTCTATTTGCTGGTTAAGATTCATACTCTACTTTTAATCATTTATCATTATTTTTGTATCACTAGTTTTTCCTTTGTAAAACTGAACACCTTATATGAAACATCATTTGCATCATAATTAATTGTTGGGTATCTTGATGGTTAGTCTTGGTTAAATGGATTCAGTTTTCCCTTTTCTGTGGTTACTTTATCAATCTTATATAAAACTGATCTAATCTCTCTTTCTTTTCCTAAACTTTTCTTTGGCAGGTAATTGATCTTAATATCTATGATCTTGATGGGTCATCCACAAGCAAAAATATTTTATGCAATAGCAGCTTATGTAAACAAAAACAATGCCCCTCATCTGGCAGCAGTTGTCCATATCAAGTTGACTATCTTTCAAATGGTACTTCATCTGCTGGATTCTTGATAGAGGATGTGTTGCACTTAATTACAGATGATGATCAAGCAAAAGATTCTGACATACAAATTACTATTGGGTAAAATTCTCAACAGCTGACTTAGAAATTTTACTGCCTATATATATATATATATATATATATATATATATATATATATATATATATATGGGATAGGTTATTTTTACACCAGTGTAAGAATAAGAAGTCTTACACTAAATCTTGATCATTGATTTGTTTGCACCTAACGGCTCACATGTCTAATAAATCAGGATCTTTATATATAAATAGAATCCACGGCTAAAATTGAGTGTGTAGCTTATATTCTTGACCCTATATATATATTTGAAGCCTCAATACATTCTTGGCCAAAACACATCACTCTGCTTCTTTGAAGGTTGGACTATGAAGGGATATACTGCAAGTGATTTCCAGGAAACCTGTGCCAGGTTTATGACCTGGAGATTTCCTTGTTCCAAGTTGATCCTTAAACTAATATTTCAATATCATTGCTTATCTTTGATTCTCTTTCTTTGAAACTGCTTTCTGTAACTAACTATTTTGTTTTTTGCATTTCTCATTTTCTTGCTATTAACAACCTTTGGATTGGATCTTCTTAACATCGATTTACGGTATTTGATACAGTTGTGGCCAAGTTCAGACTGGTTTGTTTCTAAATGGGGCAGCTCCAAATGGTCTAATTGGACTTGGTATGGATGATATATCTGTTCCTAGCGTCCTAGCCAAACAAGGGCTTATTTCAAATTCTTTTTCAATGTGTTTTGGATCTGATGGTTCTGGAAGAATCACCTTTGGGGATAGTGGCAGCTTGGACCAAGGAAAAACACCATTCAACCTCGGGGCATTGCAGTAAGTGTATATTATCTATCATTCCTCTTTCAACATTATAACATCTTGTGTTTAAATTACACAACAGTTGTATATGCTTGCACTCTAAAATATGCAACAGAAACTAGAAACAAAAAATCTTGTGTCTAACTTTACTAGTGCTTATTTAATCATGGATTCTTCTTGCCAGTCCAACTTATAACATCACCATTACCCAAATTATTGTGGGAGGAAATGTTGCTGATCTTGAGTTTGATGCAATTTTTGACTCTGGTACATCGTTTACATACCTAAGCGACCCGGCTTATACACAAATTGCGGAGAAGGTAACTAATCGACATAGTATTTTTTTAAGATGGGATTGTGAGTTCCATGTCATATGAGTTGTTAAAAATTTTCCATTGTTTCTGCAGTTCAATTCACTAATCAAAGCAAATCGGCATTCATCTCAACCATCTGATTCTAATATTCCCTTTGAATACTGTTATGACATTATAAGGTGATAATGGCTTGAGAGAAACCCCCAACTTATTTTTGTGTTTAGACAATCATGTTCTGATTTCCACTTTACCTGCAGTTCAAATCAAACAATTGAAGTTCCCTTGAATCTAACTATGAAAGGTGGAGATGATTATTATGTCATGGATCCAACAGTACTAGTTTCTAGTGCGGTGAGAGCATAAGGTTGAACATCTGATTTTATGATATCAATTGATTCTCAACCTTCTAAATCTCAAATTCATTTTGTGATATCCAGGTTGAAGGAAATCTTACTTGTTTGGGAATCCAGAAAAGTGACAACATTAATATCATTGGACGTGAGTATTTTAAAAGAAGAAATTTTTCTTGACAAAACATATGTATATAAAAGTTTTGCATTCAGAATTATCAATTATAGTGTCCTTTTGGAAACTATTTTGTCAACTTATGCCTTTTATTAACATAGGTGCTACAACTGCAACATAAATCAATATTCATCTAAAATCATAAATCATTCCTTATGAAAAAATCATGTATGACATTGGTTCAAACTTGCCACATTTATTATATTTCTCTTCATGCAGAAAATTTCATGACTGGTTACAATATAGTCTTTGATCGTGACAACATGAATCTTGGTTGGAAGGAATCTAATTGTGAGTATATTTAACCTCTTCAAGCTTATAACTTAGCATGCTTTATTTTTCTTCTTCATTGATTGTTGTTAAACAACGAAATATATGGTCTTCTCAGGTTATGCTGACGTGGTCTCCAATAAACCATCGCGCTCTCCTGCTGTTTCTCCTGCCAGTGCTGTGAATCCTGTGGCTACAGACCCATCACAAAATTCTGGGAGGCTTTCACCTAATAGCTCATTTAGGATGAAACCTTCTTTTGCATTTATGGTGGTCTTTTTTACACTTTTAGCAATTTTTTGAGCATTCCTCTGTCCATTCCATCTTGTATTAATCAAATTAATAGGCTTTTTAGTGTAGTTGAGCACACGAGAAGCATTGTTGCTTCCTGATTTATTTGTTTATTTTTTAGTCTTAATAACATTAATTTGATCATGGGCTTGTATATAATGTGCCCTGCATAGTTTGTAAACTATAGAAATTTCCATTCTTACATTATACGTTATATGGCAGTTGATTGGCATCACTTTATCCATTTTTTTGGCCTTACGCTTCTAAAGCAAATCCTCATTTGGCTTAAGTTTTTTGGTGTTGTAGTTAATATTTTAAAATAGGGATTTATTATTCTTACGTTACATAAGAAAAAACTTATCTCCTACACACAAGTTCAAGATGAATCCTACTTTACTTTTTTTTCTCTTCCCTTGAAAGTGGACCCCACTTATATAAATGAGTCAGTAGGAGATAATTATTATCTCCTACTACATGAGAAAACTATTACCCTTTAAAATATGGACAATATTTTGCAAAGTCTATTTTCAAACTTGTAATCTTAATAACATGTCAAATGACTTAAAAAAAAAATAAGATTTTAAAGGGGTAATAGATTAACAATAGTTAAGGTTTTGACCCATTATAATGGGCTAGAATTACTGTTGTAATGGCCCGGAAACCAAGACTGTTGTCCTATTATATAAATAGCAGGAACTTGAAAGAAGATACTTCATAATTTTGTAGCACTAGCTAGTTAGGGAATGCTATTTTCATTTTTCAGTCTAATTATTTCAATAATCAGTAATTACAAATAAAAATACGAAATTGTTAAGTAATTGAACATCAGTATAATACTTGAAAAATTTCTCCACATTGACTTGGGCAAAAAAACAAAAAAAAAGAAAAGGAATTGTACTTGAAAAAAAAGGAATTGAACACCATGCTCCTCCTTAGGAAGCTAGGAGATTACTTATCCTCGGCAGTTTCCTTGAAAGATCTTCCTGCAAAACGAAAGAAGCAGAAGACAACACAGGTTTTGGAATGGGACAAGTTGATGGAAATGAGCTTTTGAAAGATATAGAAACTTTTGATCCAAGAAGCAGCAGGTTACCCTTAAATCTCCATTGTTTCTCTTTTTATAGGGATAAAAGTAAAAGAAAGAAGGTTACCCTCAAATCTGCATAGCATAGGATCAATCACCCTATTAACACAAAGCTACCACTTTCGTGATTAATCAAAGTTGAAGGAGGGTTTAGTAATTGACAAAACAACAGAGTACAGAGTGTAGATTGAAAAAGTGTGAAACCACGAGGATAAAGTTTCTTATTCCATAAAATATTAGGGATAGAATATTATACTTTATTTCTTCATCTTCTTCTTTTTTTACCTAGTTACCTTATCTATTTTTTTTAAATATTATGATGTCCGCTTTAGTCTTTAGTAAATAAAAAGACTATCCGTGGTCCTTAAGAAATTCAAAATAGACCCATTTTAGTTCTCTTGAAGGACTAACGTGGATCTTTTTTGAATTTATGAGAGACCACGATTTCAACTAAATGGGTCCATTTTGAATTTCTTAAAGACTACGAATAGTCTTTTTATTTGCTAGGGACTAAACTAAGTATCGTGGAATTTGCTGAAAATCAAAAAGAATATTTCCTCTCAATATTATTAAATCACAATTTCAACTGAACTTCATAATTTCTCTCTCCTTCCAAAGTTTGTACAGATTGTAATTTAACAGTATTAAAGAAAAGGTATAGATTAATCTACCTACTTTAAAAAAAATAGGCAAGGAAAGCATGAAAAAATATGAGTAGAATAATCTATTCCTCCCAAAACATTAATATTATCAACTAAAATACAAGAATGATATATTGTTACACTTTTTAATTACACACAAGATAGCTTTTTCATGTCTAATTTACCTATTACTTTTCAATACCATTAATCAGAATCTTAAGAGGAGAGAGAAAAAGTGAAAATTAATTGAGATTCTTCTAATCTAACCATATTAAAGATGCGTAAGTAAAAAATAAACATACAAAAAATAGATATAAAAAAAAGGGAGATAACTATCTCATGTTGCATGAGATAATTATCTCATGCAACATAAACAAGATAGTGGGGTTCACTATTTTTTCTTTTTTTAAAAAACTAGTAGACCTCACTATTTTATCTCTGTTATCTCATGCAACATGAGATAAATAGATTCCTTAAAAAAAATCGACATAATACCTTATCTCACTAGACAATTACCGCATTTTTAAGCCAACAGATAATAATTGCTCACTTTTTTGCCCGGAATGGCTTAAAGAGAAACACCTTTTGGGAAAGATCTCATAATAAGAAACTTAGGCTTTGTTTGATTACTGTTTTTAAAAATAGTTTTTTAGTTTTCGGAAAAAAAAAATAAAAAAACTCGTTTGATAAGACCTGTTTTATAAATTTTTTTAAAAATTGTAACTATTTTTGTTTTTGTTTTTAGAATCAAATTTAGAGAACATGTCTGAGTTATTTTTGTTTTTTCTTTTGGTTTTTAGCTTTCAAAATAAAAAAAAACACAGAAAACAATTATTTTCATAATTATTCTACAAAACAGTTTTAAGAACAAAAAAAACAAAACACAATCAATGAGGTCCTTATGTTTTTAGAAAATTTTAGTAGGAGTGGGGTGATGTTTCGCCCCTACTCTAAATTTTAATATTTTTAATTATTTTATGTATAAAATAATGTTTTTTAATAATAATAGTCTATTAGTACTAATAGTTAATCTCTCCCTAAAAAATATTTATAATAGTTAGTATCTCCTATTAATCTTATAATATTTATAATTTTAAAATTTTATATTTATCCCCTATTATAAAAAAAATCCTGGGTTCATCACTGATTACACCAATATAAGCCGGAAAATTCATAGCCTCAAATATCCAAGGATTCCTGTTGACATAAGTATTTACAACCAAAAGGTGCATGATTTCAATTTCCATCTTAATTACATAATTATAACTATCTTTACTCGCTCAATAACGCTTTATCTCTAATTTCCCACAAAAAGAAAGTCTTCACATTACGTTATTTGCTGTTGTACAACCACGAGACGCAAAAGAAAGCAATATGTTTTCTTTGTCTTTTTTTTTTTTTTTTTGTGACATTTCCTTTGTCTTTTTTTCCCTTTTCGGTTACTATTTTATTATAAATTTTTTAAAAATTTCATGACCCTGATTATTCTTTCAGAGCAAATCTAGTCGCTGATCAGAGCTGTGCATGGAGCAGGTCGGGTCAGGTTTTTGTCCGACTCGACCCAACTTAGTTTTTATAGGTCAGGTATTTTGACCCGACCCGCTTTAATTTGATCTAAGTCAGGTCTGACTTGGTTTGGATTTTGCTGAACTAGTTCAGAACCGGGTCGGATCTGACCTGTCCCGTTTTTGACTTGGTTTCCTCACAAAATTTAGTCGAAATTTCTACGTCGCAAACGACAAAAATTTCGTCACAAAATTATTTTTTCGTCGGCATACTTTTTGTCGAAAAGGGACGAAATTTTTTCTCTAATGAAGATTTTTACAAAAAAATTTTTTTTATCGAAATTTAGTTTCCGTCAAAAGTTTTGACGAAAATAATTTCTTCCATCAAATGTTTTAAACGAAAAAAGAATTTTGTCAAAAATTTTGACGGAATGTTTTTCGTTCAAAATTTCGATAGGAATGTGTTCTGACGAAAATTGTTTCGAGGGAAATGTTTCATCCAAAACTTTCGACGAAATTTAGATTCTCTAAAGAATTTTGACAGAATATTTTTTTCGTCAAAATATTTTATCGAAATATTTTATGTCAAAAAATTTTACGAATTTTTTTTTACAAAAAAGTGTAACTTTGAAAATTTGGATGCAAAATATTTTTTATCAAAAAACTTGACGAAAATATTTAGTTGAAAATTTTCGATGGAAATGTCTTTCGCTAAAAATTTTGACGAAATTGTTTTTTGTCAAAAAGTGTAATGAAAATTTTTCCATCGAAAACTTTCGCCGAAATTTGAAATCTATAAAGAATTTTGCTGAAATTTTTTTCCGTCAAATTTTTTTTACGGAAATGTGTTTCGTCGCAAGTTTCGATGGAAATTGTTTTGAGGGAAATGTTTCATTCGAAACTTTCGACGAAATTTAGATTCTCTAAAGAATTTTGACAGAATATTTTTTCCGTCAAAATTTTTATCGAAATATTTTTTGTCAAAATTTTTTTTGAATTTTTTTTACAGAAATGCGTTCCGTTGAAAATTTTGATGGAAATATTTTTTATCAAAAAACTTGACGAAAATATTTAGTCGCAAATTTTCGATAGAAATGTGTTTCGCTAAAAATTTCGACAAAACTTTTTTTTGTCAAAAAATTTAATGAAAATGTTTCCGTCGAAAACTTTCGCCGAAATTTGAATCTGTAAAGAATTTTGATGAAATTTTTTTCCGTCAAAAAATTTCGATGGAAATATGTTTTGTCGAAATTTTTTATGAATATATTTTTTTTTTGAAATATTTTGACGAAATTTAGATTCCGTAAAAAAATTTGACAAAAAACAATTCCGTCAAATTTTTTTACAGAAATATTTTCAGTCACAAATTTTGATGAAAATAGATTTCATCAAAAAAATTTGCAAAACTTTTTTATGGAAATATTTTTCGTAAAAAATTTTGACATAATTTTTCTACGTTAAAACTTTTCTTTTAATGTAATTGTGATTTTTTTTCTTTTTTTTCACATAATGGATATGGGTCAAGTTTTGGGTCAATGGGTAAATATTAAAACAAGTCAAGTCTAAAACTGACCCAAATAAAAGTGGGTCAGTATTTAAACCAGTTCAAAAAATATAGGTATTTATGGGTCAGGTCAAGGTAGGATCAAGGGCATGACAAATGAACCAGTTTTTTTGCACACCCCTACCCCTGATATCCCATATATGGGTGAGGATGTCCTCTTGCTCATTTGTATATTAGGGGAGGGGGAGGGGTATTTGATAGAGGTTTTTTTTTTTTTAGATTTACAGGAAAATGAGAGTGGTAATTCAATTTATACACATTTGATAGAAGATTTTTGAAAATTTATCCAAGAATGTGATTTTCCCAAAATTTTATTTTGTGTGTAAAATGTAAATAAAAATACCATTCCCACTGTCCCAGAAAAATGGAAAATTATATGTGAAAAATCTGACAAAAAATTTCAATAATACTTTGGCCTACCAAACAGCTTTTTGATAATATTCCCGAAAAATTTACGTTTCCACCATATTCTCGAAAATCGTTATTCTCTGGTAAAAAAAAATTCTTTTCTACCAAACACTCCCTTAAGCCCATCCTAGTAGCTCATATTGCCACTCGAACCAATCTTGGGGTTTTTTTATTATGTTTCTAAGTAGAGGCGGATCTAGGTTAAGGAGAAGGGGGGCAAGTGCCCACCCTTAAAATATGATGCAAAAATACAAAAATATATTTCTCTTAAAATTCAAGTTTTTCCAATTTAATTTTGGGGTAGGATATTGTAACAACCAATTAGGGTTACTACCAATATTACTACCAATCAATTTCACCGTTAGATCGATTATGTTGATCCAGCAGTCATATTTATTTTCATCTTTGTATGGTTATAATTCCTCATATTTAATACTTTATATTTATTTTTACCTTTGTATGGTTATGATTTTCCATATTTAATACTTTTACATTAAATATGAGGATTATAACCATACAAAGATAGAAATAAATATAACCGTTGGATCAACATAATCGATCTAACGGTGAAATTGATGGGTAATAACCCTAGTTGGTTGTTACGATATCTTACCCTTTTAATTTCCCTCCTTCTATTTTTTTTTATTTTCCCGTGAGTTTTTTTTCTCCATCATCTTCATTATCCAAACCTAACAGCAGAGAGAGAGAGAGAGAGCTATATTCCAGACCCATCATTTGCATTTAGATACTGATTCATCTCCTCTCAAACCTTTAATCTTCGTTATTAGAAGTTGGAATATTTGCTTCTTTGTCCATCATGGGTCTAGTTGAGTCGCAATCCGTCCAGATCTAGATCTCAACCAGACCCAGCCAGCCGGTAGCTGCTCGCAAGTCGCATTTCAGACCAAATTCAAATTTATATGTACTTGAACTTATTAAGTGTCCACCTTTCATTAATTTTCTGAATCGGCCACAGTGTCTCTAAAAGTAGCTCCCTTTGAACTATAATCCACCTAAGGGTTTAAAATTGTGGACTACATTAGCCTGCATTGCTACCGCAATTTCAATTTAAAACCCTGAACCACATTAACAGGGAGGCTCCAATAATATATAGCTTTGTAAAGACCTCGCTATCATCACAACTAACAAAGTCAGAAAGCTTGCAATGCAAGTTTTGGTAGCAAAAAGTAACAACTAGGATGGCTCAACCATAACCACCTCAGATTCCTTCTTCATAATTGAAGTTTGGCTAACCTTGCTAGTAAAACCAAGGGAAGATATATCTAATGGTTGATTTGTTTAGTTCCGAATTCTGATCTGACCTTGCTATGGCCCATTTAAGACCAAAACCTGAACTGTAATATCAAATTGTTTGGTCACAGAAAAGTGCTCACAGTAACATCAAACTTTTCATTCCTCACGTTAGACAAGTACCAGAAAGTAAGGTATAGCATAACGATGTGTCATGCTCCAATAATTCATGGGGCGTGACATTATTAACCAACCAGTTGTTGCCATTCATGAAGACCATGAAATTGTAGTTTTTGACTTGATTTAGCTTAATTATGTAATTAATTAACTTTTTATTTGGAGTCTCCCCTGATAATCTCATATGTTCCCTATATGGAATAATCCTGAGTTCTGGGTGAGTTCAGGATTAAGGCTTTAAACTCCTCCTAAAAATGATACTGGAGAGGATCAAACACATACTTTCACTCCCACGTGCTCAATTACTATGTGTCAACTGAGCTACCAACATTTGGTATTAATTAACCTTTTGATTCAAGAGTAATATGCAAATTAAGTCATTAAGATTGTTCTAGTGGTGATGGATTTGAATAATCTACATAAGATATAGTTACAAACCTCAGCGCCACCATTATATCAAGAGAAGCCACTGAAAACTACCATACTCTTGAACCTTCAGTCTACTAAGAATAAAGTGAGTTGTCATTTGGTAATGACAAAGCTTTAACATTACTTCATTGACAATCCTACTTAGCAAATTGATCATCTGGGGCCACTCCTGTCACCAATCAATAACTAATCTCTTTTTCTCTCTATAAAAACCCATATTACTAATCTTTGATTCCCACAACTAAAAGCTAAAAATCATCAACTAGTCTTAATTGGCATGGCTTTCATGGTTGCGTTATTGAATTTAATGCTCATGTTTTCTGTAGTTTCAAAAGGGAATTCACTTAGCTTAAACTACTATGAAAAAACATGCCCTGATGTAGAGTTCATTGTTGCCAAGACGGTGAAGGCTGCCAATGCTGTGGACAAAACTGTTCCTGCAGCACTTCTAAGAATGCACTTCCATGACTGCTTCATTCGGGTAATGCTACTAAGAACCTGCCATTCTTTTGTAATTACTTTTTATCTACCATTAGAATATCTAGATGATATCATATGTTAAAATTATATCTTAATATAGTTTAGAGTATCTTGGATTTCTTAAGATAAATTTTTCTATTTCCTTATATCTCATGATTTGTTTCGTTATTTTAGGAATCCAAAGTATAAATAGGGATTAATATTTTGTCTTTTGTATCACATTGTAACACATCAATATATAATATTATTTATTATTCTCCATTTTTTCCTCCTTCTATGCCTAAGTCCCTATAATTTCAACATATACATTGTAACATACCTGTTTCTTTTTTCATTTTTGAAGGGATGTGATGCCTCTGTACTGCTAAACTCAAAAGGAAGCAACAAAGCAGAAAAAGATGGACCACCAAATATTTCTTTGCATGCATTCCACGTCATTGATAATGCAAAGAAAGCAGTAGAAGCTGCATGCCCTGGTGTGGTCTCTTGTGCTGATATCCTAGCTCTAGCAGCAAGGGATGCAGTTTTTCTGGTAAAAAATTACAAAACTAATTAACAACAAATTTATCATCACATTGATCCTAAAGAAATATTCTTGAGCTTTGACATATACAACCATGGTTTATGTGTATGCAATTTTACAGTCTGGAGGTCCTGTTTGGGATGTTCCTAAAGGAAGAAAAGATGGAAGAAAATCTAAGGCCAGTGAAACCATACAATTACCAGCACCAACCTTCAACATATCACAATTACAGAAGAGCTTCTCTCAAAGAGGTCTTTCAATGGAAGACTTGGTAGCTCTATCAGGTAAGCAATTTTGAAGGCCTAATCTTAACCATTTCTTATTTCAATGTATACCACAGAAGGGTTTCTACTTTCTAGTGATGTGTCTCTTTTGACATATATGTAGGAGGACACACTTTAGGTTTCTCTCACTGCTCTTCCTTCCGGAACAGAGTCCATAATTTTGATGCTACACATGACATGGACCCTTCATTAAATCCAACATTTGCAAAAAAACTAAAATCCATTTGTCCACTAAAAAACCAGGAAAAGAATGCAGGCACCACCTTGGACACTTCTTCTACTACTTTTGATAATGCATATTACAAGCTGATCCTCCAAAGGAAGGGCATATTTTCTTCTGATCAAGCTCTTCTTGATACCCCAAAGACCAAGGATCTTGTTTCTGAGTTTGCCACCTCACAAGATGCTTTCTTCAAGGCTTTTGTGACGTCCATGATCAAAATGAGCAGCATTAATGGTGGGCAAGAGGTTAGGAAGGACTGCAGGGTGGTCAATTAGAGAGTTTTTGAGTTAAACTGTGATCTTCTACCAAAAGAAAATAAGTTAAGAGGATGAAAGCAGTGGATCATATCTAAAAAATGGCAAGAAAATTAATTCTTTTACTTTATAA
The DNA here is from genome assembly GCF_033153095.1 of Gastrolobium bilobum. Taxonomy (NCBI): domain Eukaryota; kingdom Viridiplantae; phylum Streptophyta; class Magnoliopsida; order Fabales; family Fabaceae; genus Gastrolobium; species Gastrolobium bilobum. Next base: position 45,183 of record NW_026895594.1, on the reverse strand, counting down.
TTGCAACTACATATGTTTATCTCATTTTAATGAAGCTCAAGCATGTCTTGTGAAATTCTTGAAAAGTTTGGGGACCATATGAGAGACATCACCAAATTATTATTATTATTATTATTTTATTTCTCTACATCGATTAACCAATTAATTCAGTTTCAACATCATGTATATAAGCTGTCGTGGTTGCTCACTATCACCACGTTTAAAAAATCATGCAAGAGGCAACAGAGTATAAGTAATCTATTAAAACGATAGCACATTCAATTGCAGAGTGAAAAGCACATTCCACTTAAGTTTATTCAAGTCAGACTCTAAATAAGCAACCATATAACATAATTTATAATCAATTTAGAGTTGTTGTGTACAAGACAATTTGCAGATTGAGAAACTTTCAGGATCACAATTGTGCACAAATGCACATGTCGAGGCTCAAACAGTCAAATTAAATACCATCACCCCACACACGCGTCCTTTATTTGCATGTTTGATTCTGTCATATTTAGACATTAAGAAGATGGAATTGTGTTGAAGGTATTTTTGGGTCAAACCAATCTTTCTCGGGAGAGTTTCCAAACCAAATTACCTAACAATGCAGTATCTCTAATACCCAATAGGACTCCCATTAACAAAACGGTGGTAACTATCATGAGCAAGGAGAAAAGGAAGGATTTCATTTTGATCTCACATCTCATTTTTTTAAAGAGTTTAAATATTTTTATAATTGACTTGTCCGTCCTTCAAATTAATATCATAACTGGTTCAAATAATTAAAGTTTACGGGCATGCGGAAAAAAAGTTAATTTGTCTCAAAAAAAATAATTAAAATTGGATTAATTCAAAAAAAAAAATTAAAAAAAAAAAATAGTACTCCCCGTTAACGAGGTTAATAAAAAAAGCGCATACCATACCAGTATACCACTGTTCTTAGCCGAAACGAAATTTCAAGTTAAGCCACAGCCCACGGGGCTTGCATACTGTAGATTGGAAAAGAACAGATTAGCTTAGCAGTACAACCCATTTTTGCCGCTCTATGATATTTAGTTGAGACCGGACGGGTTGATGTTACGATTTTTAATTTTTAATTTATTATTTTTGAATTGTTGGATTATTTAAGTAGTTGGTAGTTATTTCTATTTCAACTTTCTTAAATGATAGGTTATAGTTATTAGCTATGAATCTATAATGTACGGACACCGACACGGGACACGACACGACACACTAACACATTAATTCTAAAAAATGTCATATTTCGACACGTTGAAACACGTTTTGATATTAAATAAAACTTTTAATATATATATATATAATATAATTTATATTTAATATATAACAGTCCATAATAAGTTATATAACCAATCAAATATTCAAATTTTATAACATAAATATAAACAAAAACAATTTTTCGTACTTTGTTAATTTTTCATGTCAAATTTTGTAACAGAAAAAAATTGATTTATAATTTTTTTTTATATTTAGTTAATAAAATAAAATTAAGACTAAAAAAAAAACGTGTCGGAGCGTGTCAGAGCGTTGACCGCGTGTCGGAAAAAGTTAACTACCTGTCTAAAAAAGGTGTCGGAGAGTTGACCGTGTGTCCCAAAATGTTGACCGCGTGTCGGAGCATGTCAGTTTTTGACACACAATTTTTTTTAAAAATTGCCTGTCCGTGCTTCTGAGGTTATTTTATCTAGTGCTAGTGGGTAGTTATTTCTAAGGTTGTCTTGTATTATCTATTAAACTTTAAAGTATTTGAATAAAGATAATCAGAATAATTATTTGAAAAAAAGCATTTTGTGCAAGATGTCAGGCTTCCTCCCTCATTAAAGTCATTTGAGGTTAGACTTCCTCAGTAAAACCAAATCCCCATTTTTATTTATTTTGTTCGTAACAATTGATATCAGATGGACAATATTTATTTTGTTCATAATAGTTCACCAGTCAGTTATAAATGAATTAGAATTATCAATCTATTTTTTTTACGCAGGTTGATTGGTCAACCATTTAAATAAAATAAATAAATTTATTTTTTTAACTAAACACTTCATATTCAAAAAATAAAAATTATATTGAATCACTACATGAGAAGTGTGGTTTTAATTTTAAATTTGTACAAATATTATTATTAAAAAAATGGTATAATGATAGTATTTTGTTTGGAAATGTCTGTTTTTTTTTTTTTTGGTATAAATCATCTGTTATGTCATCAATAGACGCTGGTTAATTCGGATTTGAACTAGGGGTATTCATCAATCGATCCAAACCGATTTAAACCGTGGTGACCAAACCGAAAAATAGATAACCAAATTAACCGAAAACCAAAAATTTGAAAATCGAAAAAAAATCGCAAAATTGGATTGGATCATTTTCGGTTTGATTGGGGAAAATCGATCTAATCCAAACCGATCTAATAATTCATTAACCTTACCCTCCACTTACTTGAGTCTTTCCCTAATCATGGCCCAAAAATTATATAGCAAAATTCTAAACCCAAGACCCTATTAATCCATCACGTTGGAGAAAATGGATTGTTCTTGATCTATGTTATGCTTTTTTTTGTAAGATACATCATATACTTTTATTGGAGGTAAAAGATAGTAATTCAATTTTTTGTTGTACAATATTGAAAATTAGATTATCGTTTATTGATGCATCTAGATTGCACAATAATCATCATACAAACTCTACAAAGCCGATACATACAAAATATATGTTATTTGCACAATGATCATCATACAAATTTTAGGCTTTTCAAAAAACTGAAAACCGATCCAATCCAAACCAAAAAGAATTGGATCGAATTTGGAAAAAATCCAAACCGAATGGATGATTACATGATCAAACCGAAGAAATTGGATCAAATGATTTTTTGCTTCCAAAATCGATCCAATTCAGACCATGAACACCCCTAATTTGAACAACTTTCCGCCAGTTGATCCATGTGCTTGAAGATAAATGTTAGTCTTTTAGTTTTGGTCAGTTCAATTCAGTTGTATTGATTGTGAAATAACCTTTGGAGACAGGCATAGATGTTACAATTTTGAAACAAAGCTTTGTTGCTATATCATATTAAAATATAAAGTCAAATGTGTTGTATGTATAACATTAAAGTCTTAAATAAATTGATAAAGAAAATATAAGATAATATAAAGAGCCGGAGTATAATTGAAAGAAAGAGAGAGAGAGAGAGAGAGAGAGAGAGAGAGAGAGAGAGAGGTACTCCGCTTGATGACCTGCCCTCTAACTCGCCTACATGAGGGGTTTGCTATGTTGAATTGATGGGTTGAACAATATAACCCAACTCATCAAACTATGGCGGATTATATAACAACCTAAACTTTTAAGAATTGATTATGTATGGTTATTATGGATATAATTACAAGTATAGAAAATTATGGAATTACATAATTATATTATGTAATTTTGCGGTGAATATATTACGGAAGCTAGAATTGATTTGTTAATCATCCGATTGATAAGAAATAAATTATGAAAACACAATCATGCCAAGCAAGTCAATTAGGACCCTTATTGTAAGAACCCGCACCGTTAATTAAGGAAGTTAATTAATTAATCGTGAGAAATTAGGAAACAATTCCATAATTGACCCTAATTTCTATGATGAGGCTTAAATAATATTGGTAAGTAATTAATAATGTTGAAAGTCGCTTTTCTGACGAAAAGTGCAGATACCGATTCTGCTACTCGGTATAAATGCGTACCGGTGAAGTATCCCGGAAAATTATGAAAAGTGTGTATATGTCACTAAAATAATATATAGGACTTGTAAAACAAGTTAACTAGTGCCAGAACTGATACTGGCTACGGAAAAGCGCGTACCGAAAAGGTGCTGCGAAAAATAAAATAAAAATATGATAAATCTTAGAAAAATGAGTAGGTTCAGAATCTCAAGTTTGGGATTAAAATGCTAAGCGTAGCTATTAATGCTAATATTGTGTGTTTAAGACTTAAACCTCTATATATGCCTTTTTGCCCAAAACCTTAGGTCATACATTCTGATTACGTGACTCTTTGGTGGCTGGTCAGTTTGTGCATTGTTCCATTGCCTTCTTCCTCCATTCTTGTGAGCCAAGTGGCCATTTCTCCCTTGAACATCCACTTAAACACCTTGAGCTTGTGTGTGTTGGCTTTGTGAGTGAGTGGAAACATTCTTCTTCTGAGTTCAGCCACTGTTGGGGTAGGGAGAGTGGGATGAGTTTTGAGTTTGGGTTGTGGGGGTCATCTTCTTGGTTTGTGGAGCTTCAAGAAGCTACCTTTGTGAAGAAAGGACCCATCTTTGTGTGCCATTTTCGTGCACCTTGTGAAGTCAGACTTGAGGAGCTGTTGGTGAGCTCCAAGAGCACCTTTCCTTGCTGTCTTAAGCTTTGGGTAAGTTGTTGAACCTTTAATCATGAGTTTTAATGGGTAAAAGTGGAGTCTTGGTATGTTTAATGAGTTAAACAAGTAACCAATCAGTATATGACCTTAAAAGAGTGTAAAGATGCATGCTTTAACGTTTAAAAATGTTAAAAATGGAACCTTGGAAGTGATATCTCGCGAAATGCAGAAACTGCATTCTGTCGCGAAATATCCGGATATAGATATCCGGATATGCCCCCGACATATATCCGGATATTCTGGGTTTTCGAAGAACAGTAGCTGCACTGTTAATACAGAATGATGTTATGGGTTTGTGGACCCTAGTTTGATGAAGTGGGACTTCTGTAATAATTGAACTAAGTCAGAATCAAGTGATTAAGGGCTTGTGGCTTTGTGAGAAGCCTTAAGACATGAAAAGTAAAGGAAAGACGTTGTCTTTATGTCATATGCTTGTATGTTGTATATTGATATGATTGCTAGTCCAAAACAGATTATGATTCTGCTGTGTCTGGGCTTTGAGCTTGGTTGGACTCTTGGCTTGGATTGTTAGCTTGCAAGGTAAGCTTTCGTGTCCTCGGTTTAGCCATTGTATGGTTCCACCATACCCCATGGGGGAATGGTTTATATGCATGATGTGTTTACATGCTTTGATAATTGAAAATGTTGTTGAGCTTTATGTGTAAGGGCTTTTAATACGTATGTGTTGTTCCACTTAGACGGTTAGCCTGAGTATGTGGCGTCATACAAGACGGTGACACTGTGGGTGGATGCAAGTGGCGTCTTGCACTAGTGTGGGTAATAGACGTATTCCTGCATTTCTCTGGCCAGTAGATTAGTTATAACACACATGACATGATTATCTGCTGCATTGCACTATTTTGGAACTTATACTATTTAAATGTCTTTGGAACTTATATTGCACATGTAAGTGAGCTAGGGGTGGAAGATCCTTGAGGACCCCTTGTCTTACTGAGATTTCTGTTTAGAGATCTCACCCCACGTTTGGGGCGCTTATTTCAGGTTCAGGTAACCCTGGGGTTGAGACCTCTAGCGGCAGGAGGCCGGAGCTTAGCTGATATTGCTGTTTATATGATGATATGTCTGAATGCTGGATTATGCCTGCTGCTTTATATTATTAGCTTGTTATGATTATTGTTGCTGCTGTTGAGACTAAGTTGAGCTTTGTTGCCTCATTTGGTGAGCATGGGGATTGTTCATGCCACATTGATTGACTATGTCTGATTTTAGTTTTGAGTTGTATTAATGTATCAGGATATTTTTCGAATTACGTGTTGCAGATCTGTGACTTAGATACTCACTTATTTATGTATGAGGTATTTTAGTTAGTTGTTTTTTGCAATTTACATACAGGCGATGACTTATGAAAATGATTAAGAAATCAACTTGGTTAAGTTTAATGATGTCATAATTGAACAAAAATTGATATTCCGCAATTTTAAATTAAGTGTGGCCATGTTAACAAACCGGGTATACACGGGGTGTTATATTTTATGGTATCAGAGAACTTTCTAGAGAAAACCTGTATGTATTGCAATAACTTTGGATATTTTGTTGTGAGTCTTGTTTGTGTGTTCTCTCTATTGGGTTTTACTATGATGATGCATATGTGACCACATTGCGTGGGCCTGATCAACTCATTTCTTTGTGTAACTTGTGCAGAGTCATGGTACTACCTCGGAGGAACCGAGACACTAGCGGGGATCAACCTGATCCTGTCCTGGCTACATTGGCTGATATACAGGCGGCCCGACTAGCCGACCAGGAGGCCATGAGAATGGCAAACCAGGCTATGCTGGAGGTCGTCAGAGAGGCGAACAGGAAAGCCACTGAGGATGTTTTGGAGGCAAACCGTCGGGCGAACATGACTATGATGAGGGTCATGTTGGAGGAGATGAGGGCTGGTCCTGCTGTTGGTCAGTTCCCTCCGCCACCACCTCCACCACCACCACCACCTCCACTAGTCTGCAGGACGAGAGCCAGAGCAATATTGAGGGCACTGGTCATACTACTGGGGTGATGGAACCCTATGTGAAGCCTACTGAGGATCGCGATGTGTTAGACCGCCGGCTTAATGCTTTCCGCAAGATAAACCACCTTCATGATCCTATTGCTGCGGCGAGATGGCTTCAGGCGCTTGATAAGATCTTCCGGGTCATGCTGTGTACTGATCCCCAGAAGCTGATGTTCGCCACGTATATGCTGGAGTGCGATGCCCATGAGTGGTGGATGAACACCTCTCACGCTTTTGAGATGCAGGGTCATATTATGACATGGCCATTCTTCGATGATTGCTTTCTGGGTCGGTACTTTCCTTATAACACGCAGGAGAGGAAGCAGGGGGAGTTCGACAGGTTGGTGCAGGGCTTGTTGTTTGTTGACGAGTACCTGGCCAAGTTTAATGAGCTTGTGCACACTTTCGGATGACGACGCCTACTTTGACCTTTTTGGCTGCTAAGTTCCGTAGGGGACTTAGCGAGGAGATAGCTGTTCCTCTTGCTGGAGCGGCTTCGAGAGACTTCGGGACACTAGTGCAGCAGTGTCGGGACATGGAGGATGTCTGTATTACGAGTAACGCCAAGAGGGCCAAGATTGCTGAGACGAAGGGAACGAGTAGTTGCACTTCCTGGAAAAACAGGAAGTTTGCTGGAAAGGTCAAAGGGAAGCAGTTTTTGGCTAGGCAGGCGCCTGGTCAGTTCAAGAGGACTTCTTCGTAGCACAAAGGTTTTGCTAGGCCTCCTTCCACTCCTAGGTGTTCGGGGTGCGGAAAGGAGCATGTCGGATGTTGTGCTACGGGGCAGCTGATCTGTTTTCACTGTGGCAAGGAGGGCCACTACTCTAAAGATTGTCCGCCGTCGATGGCGAGAGCTGCTGCAGTTCAGGCAGTTCCACTACAGATGGTTCCCCTTCCACCGACTTCGGCACCTGCAGTGCCACCTGCTTCTGAAAGTGTGTATATGTTGGATCGCCAGCATTCAGACCGAGCTCCGAACCTTGTTAGAGGTACTGTCTCCATTGGTGGAATTGCTATTGATGCTTTGTTTGACTCCGGGGCTACGCATTCCTTTATTACTACCCTGATTGCTGTGGGACTTGAGTTGCCCATGTCTGTTCTTTCTCCACCGTTGCGGGTGACCACCGCCACCGGAGAAAAATGTGATTCTACCACTATTCATCGCGATGTAGCGTTTCAGTGGGATGGCCGTGAGTTCTCGGTAGATCTGATAGGATTGCCGATGGCCAACTTGGAGATTATTCTGGGCATGGCTTGGTTGTCCAGAAATTGTGTGATGATTGACTGTTGTGCCAAGTGAGTGGTGATGTCTCCCTGTGATTTCACAGCCAATTCCTCGCCGTATATTTCATTGCTGCAGGCCAGGAGAGCCTTGAGAGCAGGGGCATTCGGTTATGTCATGTTGGGAGGTTTGGTGAGTGGGACACAGGAGGATATCACTGGCATTCCTGTGGTGGGGAAATTCCTCGAGGTGTTTCCTGAGGAGATTCCTGAGTTTCTACCACAACGAAAGATAGAGTTCTCCATAGACTTGTTGCCTGGTGTGGGGCCTATTTCATTAGCTCCATATCGGATGTCGCCACCGGAGTTGGCGGAGCTGAAGAAGCACATTGAGGATCTTTCAGCGAAAGATTTCATTTGACCGAGTGTCTCTCCTTGGGGAGCACCGGTCATCTTTGTGAAGAAGAAAGACGGGACAATGCGATTGTGCACCGGCTACAGGCAGTTGAACAAGGTGACTATCAAGAACAAGTATCCCCTTCCGCGTATTGATGATTTGTTGGATCAGCTCAAGGGTGCTTGTGTGTAATCGAAGATTGACCTCCGGTCTGGATACCATCAGATTCGGGTGAAGCCGGAGGATGTCCCTAAGACCGCGTTTCGTTCGAGATACGGTCTCTTTGAGTATTTAGTGATTCCTTTTGGACTCACAAATGCACCCGCTGTGTTCATGGATTACATGAATAGGATTTTCCAGCCGTACCTGGATAAGTTTGTGATCGTCTTCATTGACGATATCTTGATTTACTCCAAGACTGTGGAGGAGCATGCGGAGCATCTGAGGATCGTTTTGCAAGTGCTGAAGGAGAAAAAGTTTTACGCTAAGCCTTCAAAATGTGAGTTTTGGCTTAAATCTGTGAAGTTTCTTGGGCATGTGATTTCTGCTGAGGGAGTTGCAGTGGATCCCAACAAGATTGAAGCTGTGCTAGATTGGGAGAAGCCCAAGACAGTTATCGAGGTGAGGAGTTTCTTGGGTTTGGCAGGTTACTACCAGAGGTTCATCAAGGGATTCTCCACGATAGTTCTTCCATTGACTCGCCTTACCCGGAAGGAGACTTCGTTTGTGTGGACTCACGAGTGTGAGGAATGCTTTCAGGAGTTGAAGGAGAGATTGACTACCGCACCTGTGTTGATCCTTCCTGATCCCGATGAGCAGTTTGAGCTTTACTGTGATGCTTCTGGAAAGGGGCTGGGCTGTATTTTGATGCAGACCGGTAGAGTTGTTGCTTATGCTTCGAGGCAGTTGAAGCCTCATGAGGAGAACTAGCCGACTCATGATTTAGAGCTGGCTGCGATTGTTTTTGCTTTCAAGATTTGGAGGCATTATCTATTTGGTATGCAGTTTGCTGTGTTCAGTGACCACAAGAGTTTGAAGTACTTGTTTGATCAGAAGGAGCTGAACATGAGGCAAATGAGATGGATGGAGTTTCTGAAGGACTACGACTTTAAGTTGAAGTATCATCCTGGCAAGGCCAATGTGGTAGCTGATGCTCTGAGTCAGAAATCCGTGAGCCTATCCAGTTTGTCGATTTGTGACTTTAATGTTATCGAGAAGTTTCGAGATCTAACGGTGACTTCCTTGTTTGGGGGCGCATTTCTCGAGATGGAGACTGTGAGAGTCAAGAATGAGCTTATGGAGAAGATCTAAGAGGCGCAAGTGCAGAGAGAGTGTCTGGATTACGTGAAGAACCAAGATGGTGTGTCTTGGAATGAGGATGGACTTTTGTTGTTCCAGAAGAGGATTGTTGTTCCTCGAGGTCCTTTGACCGAAGAGGTTATGGCAGAGGCCCATAAGGGCCAGTTCACAGTTCACCCTGATGCTACAAAGATGTATCAGGACTTGAAGAGAAATTTCTGGTGGCCGGGTATGAAGAAGGACATAGTTGTGTATGTGTCCAAGTGTTTGATTTTCCAGAAGATGAAGATAGAACACCGGAAGCTGTCTGGTAAGCTTCAACCTCTTGAGATTTCGGAATGTAAATGGGAGAGCATTTTCATGGACTTCATGGTGGGTTTGTCGAAGACTCAGGTTGGCTTTGACTCTATCTGGGTCATTGTGGACATACTGACGAAGTCTGCTCATTTTCTTCCAGTGAAGGTGAGCTTCACTACTGAGCAGTTGGCCAAACTGTATGTTCGCGAGATTGAGAGGCTTCACGGGGTGCCCGAGTGTATCATCAGTGATAGGGACCCGAAGTTCACATCTCGGTTCTGGGAGGCGCTGCAGGGAGCTTTTGGTACTCAGTTGAGATTGAGTACAACCTATCACCCTCAGACTGACGAACAGACTAAGCGGACCATCAAGACCATGGAGGACATGTTGAGGGCTTGCGCTTTGGATCAGGGTTCAGCATGGGATAGGTACCTGCCATTAGTGGAGTTTTCGTACAACAAAAGTTTTCATGCTAGCCTGGGCATGGCACCCTACGAGGCGTTGTATGGTAGGAGGTGTCGAACTCCTACCTGCTGGTCTGAGGTTGGAGATAAGGAGCTTTTTGGTTTGGACTTTGTCCAAGATACTACCCAGCAAATCCAGATGATCAAAGAGAAGCTGAAGCAGGCGCAGAATCGCCAGAAGAGCTACTACGATGTCAAGCATCGCCCACTGGAATTCAGTGAGGGTGAGCACGTGTTTGTGAGACTTTCACCTGTCACCGGTGTTGGTCGAGCACTCAGAGTGAGGAAGATGATCCCGCGATTCATAGGGTCATACCAGATCCTTGGTAGAGTAGGACCTGTCGCCTACCGGCTTGCCTTACCTCAGAAATTGGCCAACATCCACGACGTATTTCACGTGTCTCAGCTTCGAAAGTACGTAGCAAATCCTTCGCACGTGGTGCAACCGGATGATGTGGAAGTTCGGGAGAACTTGAAAACTCCCGTGGACCACTCAAGATTCTCGATTGTGGCGAGAAACAGCTGAGGAGAAAGATCATTCCGATGGTCAAAGAGTAGTGGACCGGAAGAACTCCTGAGGAGTGTACTTGGGAGCGATAGGACGAGCTTGAGCTTCTGTGTGTTGGCTTTGTGAGTGAGTGGAAACATTCTTCTTCTGAGTTCAGCCACTGTTGGGGTAGGGAGAGTGGGTTGAGTTTTGAGTTTGGGTTATGGGGGTCATCTTCTTGGCTAGTGAAGCTTCAAGAAGCTACCTTTGAGAAGAAAGGACCCATCTTTGTGTGCCATTTTCATGCACCTTGTGAAGTCAGACTAGAGGAGCTGTTGGTGAGCTCCAAGAGCACCTTTCCTTGCTGTCTTAAGCTTTGGGTAAGTTGTTGAACCTTTAATCATGAGTTTTAATGGGTAAAAGTGGAGTCTTGGTATGTTTAATGAGTTAAACAAGTAACCAATCAGTATATGACCTTAAAAGAGTGTAAAGATGCATGCTTTAACGTTTAAAAATGTTAAAAATGGAACCTTGGAAGTGATATCTCGCGAAATGCAGAAACTGCATTCTGTCGCGAAATATCCGGATATGGATATCCGGATATGCCCCCGACATATATCCGGATATTCTGGGTTTTCGAAGAACAGTAGCTGCACTGTTCATACAGAATGATGTTATGGGTTTATGGACCCTAGTTTGATGAAGTGAGGCTTCTGTAATAATTGAACTAAGTTAGAATCAAGTGATTAAGGGCTTGTGGCTTTGTGAGAAGCCTTAAGACATGAAAAGTAAAGGAAATACGTTGTCTTTATGTCATATGCTTGTATGTTGAATTTTGATATGATTGCTGGTCCAAAACAGATTGTGATTCTGCTGTGTCTGGGCTTTGAAGCTTGGTTGGACTCTTGGCTTGGATTGTTAGCTTGCAAGGTAAGCTTTCGTGTCCTCAGTTTAGCCATTGTGTGGTTCCACCATACCCCATGGGGGAATGGTTTATATGCATGATGTGTTTACATGCTTTGATAATTGAAAATGCTGTTGAGCTTTATGTGCAAGGGCTTTTAATATGTATGTGTTGTTCCACTTAGACGGTTAGCCTGAGTATGTGGCGTCATACAAGACGGTGACACTGTGGGTGGGTGCAAGTGGCGTCTTGCACTAGTGTGGGTAATAGACGTATTCCTGCATTTCTCTGGCCAGTAGATTAGTTATAACACACATGACATGATTATATGCTGCATTACACTATTTTGGAACTTATATTGTTTAACTATCTTTGGAACTTATATTGCACTTGTAAGTGAGTTTGGGGTGGAAGATCCTTGAGGACCCCTTGTCTCACTGAGATTTTTGTTTAGAGATCTCACCCCACGTTTGGGGCGCTTATTTCAGGTTCAGGTAACCCTGAGGTTGAGACCTCTAGCGGCCGGAGGCCGGAGCTTAGCTGATATTGTTGTTTATATGATGATATGTCTGAATGCTGGATTATGCCTGCTGCTTTATATTATTAGCTTGTTATGATTATTGTTGCTGCTGTTGAGACTAAGTTGAGCTTTGTTGCCTCATTTGGTGAGCATGGAGATTGTCCATGCCACGTTGTTTGATTATGTCTGATTTTAGTTTTGAGTTGTATTAATGTATCAGGATATTGTTTGGACTACGTGTTGTAGATCCGTGACTTAGATACTCACTTATTTATGTATGAGGTATTTCAGTTAGCTTTCTTTTGCAATTTACATACCGGCGATGACTTATGAAAATGATTAAGTAATCAACTTGGTTAAGTTTAATGATGTCATAATTGAATAGAAATTGATATTCCGCAATTTTAAATTAAGCGTGACCTAATATGATGACAGGTTAACAAACCGGGTATATACGGGGTGTTACACTTATAGTCATATTTAAAAAGTTTAGGGGTCAAATTTTAATTATGTGAAAGTCTTGGGACCATTTTGCAATTAAGTAAAATTAGGTCTAAACTTTAATTTAATGATATGATTAAATTCTATGGAATATTTTAAGGGTTTTAAGTAGTCTTAAACTATGTTAATCATGTCTAGAATGATTATAAAAATTAAGATAAAAATTAATAAAATCAACAATAGGAAATAAGATAACATAAAGCTTAAAAAAGTCAAAAAAAGTGTGCTAGATATTTTCTACACCTACAAGGTTGGTTTTGACTTGTTTTAAGGACCAAAATCTGATGCTTCTTCTTCCTAAAAAACGTGGAAGCCATGGGAGAAAAAGGAGAGCTCAAGAACTTGGTCTTTTAGTCACTAAAATGCATAGTTTCTTTGAGAGAAAATCTTCTTAGTCATCTTATGAGTAAAAATCTAGTTTCTAATCTTTGAAAGAAGCTTTGTGTACCTTATTTTCTCCTCTTTAAACCTTCCACCAGTAGCTGCAATTAAGGGAAATAGGGGGTTTTGAAGCTTGTTTGAAGGATAATTGATGATATAGTCTTCTTGAAGTGATTTAAGGTAACTAATTATCTTCCTTTAGCTTAATTTCATGGATTTTAAATTAGAATTTATAAAGAGGGGGTTGACTTTTTATGATGTTAAATCATGAGTATATGTTGTGTTTTGATGAGTATGGAATTGATTGGATTAAGTTTGAATCATTGGAAGTGGTATAAAATTCGTGGAACTTATAGACCTCAAATCTGCCTTGTTTTTCAATAATTCATATCTGGAGTTATAGAACTCCAAATTGAGTGTGGTTTATTGAAAACTAATTCTGCACGTGTCTAGTATATCATAATAAAATTTCAAGGAAATTGGACAATACATGGGTTTTTTATGAATTAAATGGTGTGGACTGTCCTGGCTGGAAACTATGTTCCTATTTCGGCCATAATGAGTAAAAAGGGCTTGAAAGCTTGTTGGCTTATGTTTTAAGGATGTTTCATGATAAGTGAATGTGTTAGAATGAAATGAATTAGTGGATTCATTATTTGAAAGCATAGAATGGTTATTTACACTTTATGTGGTCATTGAGTTTAATAATGGAAAATAAAGTTAAGAGTTATTTTTAGTAGCCTTTAATGAAGAATGGAATGCATGGTAACCTTATTACTACCATTCGGCCACTGTGTGGTTATGTGACCTAGGTGTGGTTTTTAATTCAATTAAGTGTTTGATTGTATAAACCGAGTAAAATCAAGTGTATGTTATGTATGGTAAAAGTGTTGTAACCTAAGTTAACCTATAGGTTAAGTGAATTAGGTTAAATGTGTTAATATGTAAGACTTTAAGTATATGTCTAAGTTGAGTATTGACTTGTGAATTGGTTAGTAAGAATATGTTAAGAAGTATGTGAACTAACTTGAAGAATAATTTTGAAATATGTATGTACGTAAAAGGATTCTTCAAGTGTAAGTAATTATGTATTGACATAAAGATCATGTTTGAATAAGTGATCATGACGGTTACGGATATAAGATAATTATAGTGACTATGAGCAGGGTTTACAAAAAAGCTAGTTTCAAGTAAGCTCTTGGTTTAAGAGTTTTCTCCGGTATGTGTTCTACCATAGTCCATTTGGATGATGGTTCATATGGTATATGCTATGATGAATGTGGATATATAGTATAGTTGCATTCATGTAGCTCATGCATATGATATGATATGATAGTTATGATATGATATGACATGATGCGATATGATATGTAGGTATGATATATGGTTCTTAATCAATGAACACTTCGTTGAAGACTTATGTTCTCGGAGATTATGTAAGGACTGGTCAGAGTGGGAAATTACGCTTTGGGAGTTCATAGACTGGTCAAAGTGAGAAATTACGCTTTGGGAGTCCTATGTTATGTTATATGATTTGATAGGAATAGTATAAAGTAATACGATATGTTGCTATGTGATAGGTTGTAAAAGAATATGTTATGTTATAGTACGTATAGGTTTGGAGAGTACATGTGTGGATTCTTTTGCGGGATATAGCCCTTGGGAGTATAAGTTTATGTTAAGATCTCCTTTGTGGGATATAGCCCCTAGAAGTATAAGTATAGGTATATGTTATAATCTCCTCTGCGGGATACAGCCCCTAGGAGTATAGGTATAGGTATATGTACAGGTCAAGATATCTTTGCGGGATACAATCCCTAGAGTATAGTTCCAGAAGTCTTATGCATGTGTATGATTATATAATGTCTTCTATGCTATGTTATCTGACATTTATGCAGGAAGTGAACTCATGGGTGGAGACTACTCCATAAACCCTAGGTTTACTGGGATGATTAATCTCACCCCATCTGGGGACTTACTTTTCAGGTACTACAGTAGCAAGAGAGCCCTCACAGGGCAAGAGACCAGTTCAAGACACTAGCTGGAGCAGTTAGCTAGTGTAGCATTCTGGAGCATCACTATATACGTATATGTTTTGTTAAGCATGATGTATTATGTCCATGCATATATACAGTATGGATTTCCATTTTGAGAGGCATATGTAGCCTATAGATAATTGTATACAGATGACAGGATTATATATAAATGTGTATGTTGTTAAGTAAGTTGATATCAGTAGTGGCACAGAGCCATATTCTGGTATGTATGTATGTATATATATAGATTGGACTTTTCTGTTTATCAGGTGTTATGTAGGAAAGTGGGATTTGATCCCTAGATTAGTCTAATTTACAGCTGTTATGCTATCCGCAAAGACTCTATTCGAAATGGTATCTATTATCATATTTGGATAGTGATTTGATCATTAATTATGGTCACAGGTTTATTAAGTATGGTTCTATGCAGGTATGAGACTGTATAGATCATGTTATATTGAAAAATAAATTGTGCACGATGATACGTAAAGATAAATTAAAAGAAAAAAGTTAAGTCACTTTGTTATTCGGTGTAACGGTAATACTTTTACGTTAATTCTTCCGCTAAATTAATTAATTATGACAAATTTTGTAACCGTATATATATTAACAAATCAGCTGCAGACAGAGTGTTATAGGTTTATCCTTCCTCTTTAACCCTTATTACTATCTCTATCATGTAGATCAATCGACTGGGATTTTTGTCTTTTCCTATTTCGGCTATTTTTGTCTTTTTTGCTAGAATAATACGGGAGCCCAAAACCCTGCATACCTCTGTATATAGACGAAGAGACATATTATAATAAATGAATTTGATATCATATCTAAATTCAAAACTTAAGGTATGTGTTTATATGTGTTTTTTACTTAATCCATTTTTAATTAATATAGAACTTCATACTCTCTTAAATTTTACTTTCGACATTTTCAAACGTAACATGGTTGACATTAACGGTAGCAGATGAGCTAATTGAACAAAGCCAATAGCATTCAAATTGATTTGCCTCAAAAACAAAAAAATTGATTTGCCTTGCTTGACAACCGTTAGCCCATCTCCATGCAAAGCATCATTATGGCTAAATTCCTTATTCCTTAATTATAGCAATTTACATTTTTACAATTTATACTTTATAATTTGTATTTTTGTAATTTATATTTCTACACTTTATAATTATATATATAAATAAATATGGGGCGGTTATACTTATTACCATTTTAGCCTCTCTTTTTTGTTGATAAACATTAGCCTTTTATTTTTACTACTTGATTGATTATCATTTGATCAATTTGAAATCAACGGTTGAAATCAATGATAGTTAATTTTTTTTTTCCATTTTTCAACCGTTGATTTCAAATTGATCAAATGGTAACCAATCAGGTAGTAAGAGTAATAAGACTAGAATTACAGTAAGTATAATCTTTCCCGGTAAATAAATAAATATATATATATATATATATATATATATATATGGGAAAAATATTTTTCAAGCAGCTTGAGATAAGTTTATTGTTTCTCCTGCCACAACAGATAAATTTATCTCCTCACAAAACTACGTCATTTTGAATATTGTGGGAATTAATGAAGGGTGTTTTGACAAATTTATATAAAAAATAAATAAATAAAATTCCTAAAATATTCTTAATTAATTCTCTCACTCCCCAAAACAATGTAGTTTTGAGATTGCAAGATATAACTTTATCTCTTGTGATAAGAAAAACGATAAACCTATATATATACATATATAAATATATATATATATATATATATATATATATTGCATAATTTATATTTCAATAATTTACTTTTCTGCACTTTATTTATATATATATATATATATATATATATATATATATTGCATAATTTATATTTCAGTAATTTACTTTTCTGCACTTTATATTATTATATATTATAAGTATACATTTAGGTATATATCTTCAAATTTATATTTAAGAAAATTTAAAATTTTGTAATTTATAATTACAATTTATTTGCATAGTAGCATATATATATATATATATATATATATATATATATATATATTATAATGTCATATATGTAATAAATATCGTACATGTATTATTTAAATTTATTTTTATTTTTACATGTTTATTATACTGATATGTTATATTTTTAATTTTTATGTAAATCACGATAAATTTTGCATGGTAAACTTTGTATGATAAGTTTTGTACGGTAAAAATTCTTATATCTACATTTTTTTTAAGATTCACTGCAATGATATGATTGTTTTTACTTTTCTTATGATGTCAAATTTAAGTAATGGTACGTTATGACTTACAATTTTTTTTTTATTTTGGAAGTATTCGCATGCTTGTCTGCCTAAAGAGTTTATGGGATTTCTCATATAAGATAATCTAAATATGTGTGTGGTCAAAAAACCGAGTTTCTTGAGCTAAGAAACAAATTTCTTAGACAAAAAGAGGCAGAGGGATGCCCTTGCAAAGTACAAAGTGTTGATATATTGAAAAAATCAATGCTTATAAAACTTCTTGGCAGATAATGTTATATATATATATATATATATATATATATATATATATATATATATATATATATGATATTAGACTTAAGGGTGTAAATAGGTTGGACTTTGGCTTAAATAAGCTCAAGCTTGTATAAAAAAATATTGGTTCTGGCTTGGCTTGTTAGCCTGTGCAGGCCTCAGATTACAAGTCTGGTCTGACATATATTCAAAACATAAAAGACTTGGCCTAAGCCTCTTAGCCTGTTTAAGCCTACTAAACATTCAACAATTGAAAGAAGGGTTCACTTTTTCTACAGTCAATGTAGATAATTTATTTATATTGAGCAAAAAAGGCATCATTTTGAGGCAAAAATCAATATATTTTTATAATTATAATTCATTCCAGCCTACTAAACATTATAATTATAAGCCTCGAACCGATTTTCAACCGAACCACACTGTTTTCAAACCGAACCTAACCATTTAAACCAATCGGTTCAATTCTTCAAAAAATTCAATTCAATTTGACTCATGTACACCCCAAAGTGGGGGGCATGATAACAGGTGGCTAAAGAGTACTGCGCCAGGACAGATTCCTCTATAAACCTCAGTTCCATGCTACAATCAGAGGCGGCAATATGGATTGGCGGGCCTCGACCCGCCATCAACCTACCAAAAACGGGACGGGTTGGTGCACCGTTGAATATGAGTTAAAAAAATGAACTCATCATGTTTTATGGTGAGTTGATGGATTGGCGGGTCAAACTCTCAACTCACCAATTAAAAAATTAATTAAAATTCAAAAATAAATTATATTTTATGAATTTTATAATATTATTTAATTTTATTTCAATCTTCTCTTAATTTTTTTAAATCTCAATGTCACATGTATACTAATATTCAGTTAAACATTCTTTAAGAACTCATTTGTCTCTCCATATATAGACAACATTTGTCATAAACTAAATTTTTATTCTTTATTTTTCTAGGGATTAATAAGATTAAAAAAAATTAAATATCATAAAAGGTTAATGACAAATAAAATATTATTTAATTATAAAAAATAAAAATAAAAATTATGATCTTGCAAGTCAACTCTCCACGGCGAGTTAAATCCATTTTGACCCACTTTTAGGTGGGACACATGGAAATGGATTGGCGGGGTTAAAAGCCTCAATCCAACTTACCTACCCCATTTTAACGGGTTAGCGGGTTGGTCCACCGAATTCAATTTATATCGTCGCCTCTTCAATCTGTATTCATTAATTATGCCTAGAAAAATGAGATAGGGAAAATTATGCCTAAGTTTGGTAGAAGATGAAGTAAAAATGTAGTTGAAATTTTTTTTCCCATCATTTGCTTTTCTATGTAAAATAGTTGGGAAAGATTACCATTGAAGGAGTGAAATTGTTTGTTTTTTCCCATATGATGAAAAAATTAACACACAATATCAGTAAAATTAACTCGACATTCTCGAAAAAATTTGGCCTACCAAACATGTTTTAATAACTTATTCAGAAAAAAAAATCTCACTATATTCTCAAAAATTATTTTTTTCAAATAATGTTTTTTTCTCTTTTACCACAAACACCTCTGAAGTGGAAAATAATTTGATGGTCTCTTTCTCTCTCTACTTCCTTCCTTTCTCTCTCCTCTCTCTTTTTTTCTCTCTCTTCACTTTTTGTTTCTACCCGACTCACGTGAGCCGGGAGCGCTAACTAATTGCTCCTCTGAAGCGCTCTCTCTCTCTCTAAATGTCAGTGTTATAAAACCCGGACCGGACCGGCCGGTTCAACCCGGAAACCGGTAAACCGGTGATCTCACCGGTCCGGGTAAGCTAAAGGATCGGACATGCAAGCCGACCGGCGTAACCCGTGCAACTCGGCCGGGTTTTATTAAAACCGGTGACCCGCTGGTTCACCGAGTCCAACCGGTCTTTGCCCCTTCACAGCCTTAAGATGGAGGGATTCACAGATCTAGTGACGGAGGACACAAAAATCAGAAAAGAAAAATGAGTTACAACAACAAACAAGAATCTAGTTGCCATGTCTGTCAAGAATGAGTCGCCTCAAATGCTTGCTTCTCTTCTTCAGGCGGACTGGAATATCTTGGTCGACTCTTCTTCATGGGTTACGAAACTTCCACCGATTTTCCAAAGAATAGAAAACGCTTAAAGTTTTGCTTGGTTGGTGTAACAAAGAATAGAAAATGTTCTGGTGATCTCTCTTCATGGTGTAACAATGGATTACAAAATGTTGTTCTCTCCACCGAATAGAGAACGTTTCGTTCTAAAAAATAGAATGAAAAGGCAAAGTGGGTGAATGAATGTGAAAATTGAAAAAGACAAGAGAGAAGAAAATGTGCATTGATACAAGTATCGAGAAAGTGTGCTTAGTAAAATTGATTGAGGGATTGGGACTTCAGAGGGGCTCTAGGTATACGAGAATTTTAGACTTGAAAATTGCTTTTGTTTGCCACAATTTTTGCTGGATTTTAATTTTTGGGCTTTAATAAGTGGGCTAATTAGCTTAAGTCCAAAACAAAGAGTCATTTTGTGTTAAAATATAAAAAGAAAATCAAGAAAAAAGCTCATTAGGAGTTGTGCACTATTTAAGTAAATTAAAGATTTATTTTTTTATATTAGAATATTTGAAATTGATATTATTTTTATATGTATGTGAATATGTTTAATAATTTTTTTAACATAAATTATAAATTTATATATATTTACTGGGTCATTCAACCAGTGACCCACTGGTTGAAACCAATGACCCAGTAACCCAGGACCTCGACCGGTTCAATAACCTGGTTGAGTTTAATATCATTGCTAAATGTACTACTATTATGTTGTATTTTTTTTGATATAGTCTATAATGTTCTTTTATACTGTTTCTCGAACCCACCACTATCTTGTTCTTCTGTCTTCCCTGAACTGTGAAGTTAGCACCACCTTCTCCTATTAGGTTATGGCGTTTGCTCATTATTTGGTTGCAGTTCCCGTTGAACCCTCCCCAAGGTGCCCAAAAGCTACGATATTGAATCCACCGTTTTCGATTTCCTCAGAGTGTTTAAACTTGCCTTCTACCCTTCGTGCCAGAGCTCATAAGCACTCACTATTTTCCAGGTTTCGCAGGACCAGTCATAAAGGTAACAGTTTAAAAAAAAAAATTCATCTGTTTTCTATGTTTGTGTTGTGCAATTCAAAATCAGTTCGTTGAGGTGAACAATTTCGGCATTTGCTTTATGGAGTTTCCAATAATTGCCTTCTTCTAAAGTTTAGATTGGTTTCATATCTCAATTCAGCTAAGGCTAAACCACAAGAACCTGAAGTCAGTGTAGCAATTGATGCCTATACAGAATTCAAGCATCTGCTTTTGCCTATTACAGATAGGAATCCCTATCTCTCAGAAGGAACAAGACAGGTTATGCACTTCTTTTTCTTCTTCTTTTACTTATTAGATAGGGTTGAAATTTTGTTGTTTGTGTGTTCTCTGAAATACTGGATGTTGTTGCTATTAGAAAATATAAAATTCTGTTTCCTGATGAGGGCCTTGACTTAATTTGTGCATTTCTTTTCACCAAAAGTACTGACTCGTGGTTATTGTCTTTATATTTTAGGCTATAGCAACTACCACTGCTTTAGCTAAAAAATATGGAGCTGACATTACAGTAGTAGGTATGTCTGTATGTGTGTGTACTTGCAGTTGAAGTTTTGAACCTTTACTTGGGATTTGTAGATTAAGATTTTAAGAGCAATGGGGTTGATATGCTTTGCAGTTATCGATGAACAGCAGAAAGAGTCACTGCCCGAGCATGAGACCCAACTATCCAGCATCCGTTGGCATATATCTGAAGGTTTGTGAAAGTTTATTTATTTAATTTATTGCATTTTGCTTGTTGAAGCCATGTGATCCAGAGGTCACAGTTTTGAATCATGGAATCAGCCTCTTGCAAATGCAACCTACACAGTGGATCTAACCCTTTCCTTGACTTCGCATAGTGGGAGCTTTATAGCATCCAGGATGTCTTTTTTGTCTTGTTGAGGCCCTTGAAGGCACAATACTAGTAATATGATTTTTTGTTTGTTGAGCATCCCTTCAAAGCCTGAGCATTTTCTTAAAATGTTTTTGTAAGGTAAGTTCTTTATGTATTGGGTCAATTACTTTCATAGGTTTGTGGTGAAAGTGAATTATGCATACCTAAAGCACGAATTCAATTTAAGAGCTTAAAAGGCTCTATATGTAGTGAACTATATAGGTTGTGATAGCTGTCATACTCACTTACTAGTCAAAGATTTTCTGTTTTGCTCTTCATGGGAATTATCTTAATCAGTTATGTTTTTATGCAATGATTATTTGTATGAATTGCTCCAATGGTCCTCTTGAAAATTTGGTTTTTGACAAAATAAATTGGCTGTTTAATCCGTGTTGCCAACCACACCTGGTGGGAACAGACTCTTGTTATTGCTTATTATTTAGGTGAATTCTATGCATTTTTTATGCCATAGTTGGTTGTTTTAAAATCATATTGAATACACAGCTAGTATTAAAGCTTCATCTAGGCTGAAGACATGAAAAAATTAGGGATCTTGGGGTCTTATTCTTATCATTTTTGAGTGCATTCATGTGTGAAAGGTGGATTAAAATTAAGGATTGTTATAAATTATTGTTCCTTCTACTTGTTTTTTATTTCATAATAAAATATACAGGTGGATTGAAGGACTATAACTTGCTAGAGCGGCTTGGTGAAGGGAGCAAGCCAACAGCAATTATTGGTGATGTTGCTGATGACCTGAATTTGGATTTGGTAGTTATTAGCATGGAAGCAATTCATACCAAGCATATAGATGCAAATTTGCTTGCTGAGTTCATTCCCTGTCCTGTCATGCTTTTGCCATTGTAGTTTGCAATGTTTTAATATAGGGAATGTTTTTTGTTTCATCCGCTGTGTCTTCTCTGCCGCAATTTGATTTTCCATGTTGTTTAGCATTTGCTACTACTGTGTCAGGGATATTTTGTTAAAAATGCATAACTGTACCTGACTAAGGTGGGGTATATACATATTTATGCTAAGTATGACTAATTTATAAGCCTGGAAAGGAACCAAGTTAGAATTTTTTTTTTTTTTTTCTTTCGGACAAAAATTTCACGAAAATGATGGGTATGTGAGTAATTTGGATCCTTTAATCTGAGATTTTCATATAAGGATTGTCGGTAGTACTAAGGGATGTGGGTCTCCTATTTTAAGTTGTGTGTATTTCTCTTCTTATCATGTGAAGAACTCACATTGCTTAGGTTATTGACCTCCCATGTTCTCACTTGAACATGATTCATAAGTATCATTTGCAATTTCACTTTCTACTAGATTATAATGAATTCTGAATACTGGTTAATATATTTACTTTGGAAAATCTTCTATTTATTGTGGGTGGACTATTCATTTTCAAACTTCAATTTAATACTTGTAATAGTTTTCCCCCTCTTCTATGGTTGAACTAAAATATTAAGTTTGAACATTATATGCCCCATTTCAGAATAGAAACTTTTTAGTGCCATGGAAAGCATTTCGTTCAAACATTTACTAATGTGTTAATTTAGATTTAGATGATGTGACACCCTCCCTTGTATGCATCCAAGGAAGAGGTTTGCTAAATCTTATTAGAGTTGCAATGTTATGTATTAAAATCTGAAAATGCACTTTGAAGTCACAATTAAAAGCTTGTATTGAAATCGGGTTTCATAGGAAAAACGGTGAAGAGTTTCATAAAACGTTGATGATGAAACAGTGAATCCTTCCATGTAAAACAGTCTGTCTTGCAAAAATCATTTAAAATTGAACTTACGAGCTTTCTAAAATTTTCTTTGACACGAAGAAAGTAGGAACATGAGGCTTCACGTACATATAAAATATAGTTCGTTCGGAGTTTTGTAGCCCTGGAAACAGAACTCGCAAGATACACGTTAAATCAGTGCAATTTTTCCAAAAACCTACCTGACCTGCAAAAATTATATAAAATCGGGCTTACAAGCTTTTGACATAAAATTTATATAATTTGAAAATAGACATCTGGGGCTTTACGTACATATAAATTATATCCCAAACGGAGGTCTATAGCCCCAGAAACAGAACTCGCAAATTGCTCGAAAAATCGAAGTAAGGATTCCGAATTTAATACAGCAGAAATTGTTTTTGCAAATCAACTACCAGAATTACGTACGTTTCAGGCAGAATATAAAAATCCAAATATAGCAAGGTAAGACACTTTTCTAATATTTTCCAGTCTCACAAAATATTACACCAACTTCGAACAGGTAGCATACAACCATCAGAACAGTGAACAAACAGTAGAGTCTCCAAACAGCAGAATCAAACAGAATAAATCTAAATCAAATACTTCATCATGTGCTTCTTCATTCTCCTGCAATTTATACAAATTGAGCCCCAAAGGAGTGAGAAAATTCCAGTAGTGTGGCAGAAAAACCAGTAGTGCAACAATATTAGTCTATATACAGAATTTCCAAAACAATCGCATCATCAAATAAATTCCGAACAGATACTAAAATTTAATCAGAATGCGTATATAACGCCAGAATACTGTATGTTCATAGCACTAAGGTGCACATACTAGCTAACACAATGGAGATTCCATTTGGCCCGAACAGAGGGGAATTCCAACTGCGACCTATGCGAACTGAGCCACGGTTCCTTCTCCCTGGTACCTGAGGGATGCCTATATGATGCATGCTCAAACATATGCTTACTTTTATCAAATATTTCGGTTTCCAAAACTGAATGCATAATGTTGTATGATGTGATATGATTTGCTTCGCACACATATGACAAAATGCAGTTTTATGATGTTCATGAGCATGACTAAATATCAGAATCAGAGAATCATAGTTTCCATAACTAAGACAACAAAAATTCGAATCAAATGTGTCTTCAAACAGAATTCCAAAAGGTCCAAATTCAAAAGGCAGAGTACAATATTTTCCAACAGGATACATACATATACAGGGGCACATGAGCAACAGTTCAAAAATCCAAGTACTAAACTAATAGTCACAAAGGTTTAACCACCTAACACTTACCTTGGTGTGTCCAAATCTTTTAACCCAACGCAACACCAAAATCAGTCCCCTTTTCTTTAGAGACTTGCGCATCTAGGTAACCAAGACACCAAATCAAAATTTTCCTTCTATGTTTCCTATAATTCACAAGTAATCTCCATGCCCACTAACCCTTGTATTTGTTCGATTTTTCCTGATTCTTTTACTAAACTAATTTTTCTGATTTCATATCATTTTACCAACTCGTTAACAGTGATAAAATCCAAGATTTTCCATGCATACCAATTCGGTTTTTTTTTTAAGGCCCTTAACTAGAGGTTTAAACTTTTCATTTATATAACCTCTCTTCATAACTTAGGCATGGTGAATAAGTTCCTAACATGCTGTCTCAATCGATTTTAACACATGCAAGATGAATAATTTTTTTAGTCCAAAGGAAACGGTTCAAAGGATGATAAGAAGCTATTTTCCAAGCTTCCAAAATCAGTTTTGGCTTGCATGCTTCCAAAAGACCAAGGCTGCCCAACTAAACATAGACAAGGAAGAAGGATTGACAAAAATTTATCCTCCTAGGGCACCTATGCAGGCCGAAACAGAATGGTGAAAGGAAGGAGTTGGGGTTTGACTGATACCTCTTGTATGTACACACAGCTCTCAAATCTGCCAAGGGAAGACAACCACTAAATGATATGCGGTTTCCTCCTCATTCTACTCCACAAGGGCCGCGTTACAGCTGCATGCAATAGGAGGAAGGACTCATACAAGACTCCTTAAGGGTGCTCTTTGGCTGAACCAGTGAGAGAGAGGAAGGTGAAATGTTGAGCTTGTTTACAATCTCCTTAGATGTTGCTCTTCGGCCGAGCAGGCTTACACTAGGCGCAGGAAAAATAGATACAAGGATGGACATGTGGTTGATTCTTGGCCAATAACAAGCTACACGCAGATTTTGTTTAGGATGAACTAAAGGATCATGAGTAGGGAAGATATTGGGCTGCCTTAAACCTCAATTTTAGAGGTTTGGGCCGTGGCCCCTTAAAGGTCATAGGGTCCAAGAATTTCATCCCCTAATGAGTATTACTTCATGTAGTCTACTAATTATTAAATAAGGTTTTTGTACGTCGTAATTAAAATAATTCCTATCCTACACCTACATGTAATTCGATTTCATGATTACATCTTAAGGTATTAGTTATCTCATCATAAAATAAAAATAGTAATTAATTCCTTAGAGTTTGGTTGAAACCCACTAATAAGTATAATAATTCGAATGACTCACCATTAATCTTTCCCACTCTACTCCTCATGGCAAGACCCGAGAATTAAATTAACCAAAAGGATATTTTCCTCTAAAATTCCTGAT
This sequence comes from Gastrolobium bilobum, assembly GCF_033153095.1. Lineage (NCBI taxonomy): Eukaryota > Viridiplantae > Streptophyta > Magnoliopsida > Fabales > Fabaceae > Gastrolobium > Gastrolobium bilobum. Next base: position 19,354 of record NW_026895594.1, on the reverse strand, counting down.
ATGAACAGTTTTATAAGCACTAGATTCTTCAAGGTTTTTAATATTTTTGCTGGTTGTTACACTCTCCCCACCAAAATTTGAAGTTTGTCCCCAAAATTCGTCCTACCATCCCGAGAACCGCTTAAGTCGAATGCATAACACAGTTGCATTCATACATTATATTTCATTCAGATAGGCATCTATAAAAATCATCAATCATTAATTCAGGTATTACAAACAGATTATACTTTACATGTTCATTAGATATACGTATATAACAAAATTTTACTCACACGGAAGGGAATAAGAATTCTCCTAAGCTTAATCAGAACAAAACAAATGCCTGCTTTCTTTTTAATCAACATCAAAGATCATACTGCAACCAAGGTGGAGTAAAACCGACATATAGTCTTACTAAACGAAGATACTTCAGCTATCCAAAAATTTATAATGAAGCTCAGGGCTTTAGTACATAATTGGTTGGTACACTAGACAAATCGATTTACAAAACACTTCTATGCGATATAAACTTTATACTCGATAGTTGGAAGAAAACAGCCACCTAGGTTTTCACTGTCATGATCTCTTTTTAAGACCCAAGGAAATCCTATTCTAGTGCCTAAATAAGGTATGAATCCGGTTCTATACCTGTATACATTTGTGATTATCCAATAACGTTATTATTCATGTTCCTTGTTTCTCATGTGTGTTAATATCGATAACGTGCCATCATCTTACTTATGTACCTGCTATACTTACTATACTGAAAATGCACGTCATTACCTACAAGATGACTCTAGAGTTTTATGCGTAATTGGTTGAAAGTTATCAATTCAATTTACAAGGTTACTTCACCAATGGTAACACAAACTGAGTTTCCCGATTCCAAATTAGACAATTTAATCAAACAGAACAGCACCTGCCTATTACTTGTGCAAAAGAGGGGCTAATTAACTACGATCTCCAATTACAAATATTTCATCTTTGCTGCGTACTTGTTACAAATTAAAAGTTTCACCACCTCCTAACTTACTCCTTACCTATGATAAAATTCAGTTCACTCACTAAACTCATCACCCCTTTGCCTTATATTCAGGCTTCGACATTAATTACCTTACTTGATAAACATCACAGACAGAATTCCATAACTCAGTAGCCTTCAGGAAATCAAGCAAGTAAAACAGAACACATCATCTTCCAAATTTCAAATTAGGAAAGTCTTCATAAAATCACAAAACCTCAACACCGAGAATTTAATTAAGCCTTCTATCGAAAGCTCTTATTTTCTAAAGGCCTTAGTCCATCACCTTCGAGGTATAAGAATTTAAAGGTATCAATTAAGTGAGTAGTATAATATTTGACATTATCTTACGAAAAGAAGGAATTACATTGATGGGTAATGGTTTTACCCAACATACATGGTTAGGAGTCACCTCTAATTAAACTCGAAATACCTGCTGAAGGTGAGAGAAACAGAGATGCATATAATGAAAGCTGTATGTTTTTAAACTCTATAGAGGAAGCCGAATTATATAGACAAAAGTAAGGGATACAGAGATTCTGATGTACTACCCCTAATTGCCATAATTACATGAGATGTTTAGCTCATTCACTTATTCTATAGATACTGTCTAAATACTTTCCTGGAGTCAAGTGTCACAAGGTTTATTCTTCTAAACGTACGTAACAAAAAACACAGATATTAACCAGTCATGTATACAGCTAATCAATTCTATCATGCTTTTCGTACATATCATGTTAAGTGATACCTTTCATATAGTTCGTCAAAACGCCCATATGAGGAAACTTCATCGAGCTTTCCGTTGTCCTAGGTACCTTGGATGTAATTGACTCCACTGATCAGATGATTCATTAACCATGATATGAACTTTCCAATCATTGATAAACATTACAATTTCGAAACAGCTACCAATCATAATCCATCGAAATAGACCATGCTTTCATGATTCAAGTTCACAATAATCACATTCAAAATCCTAGTTGCAGTTAAATTTCCATTTAGAGGGACAAGTAAAAAAAATACGGCTACCCCTTTAGTAACATGATCAAAGTAAATTTTTTCGATTTTTCTTATGTTCACATTATAACAAGGTCCAACTATTTTAGTTTTCTTCTTACAGAACTTTAGTCTCAAAATAAATTCAAAGTAAACTTCATGAGGGGTAAAACAAACTGAGTTACATGAATCCTTTTTAGCTTTCATACTACTTGATTTGAAATACCGCCACTACCCAAAACCATACCCTTTCCGTCAAATTCGGTTCAGATACTTTTCATAATACACACCACACAATAAATCCAGTTTTTTTTTTTTTTTTACATAAAAAGGGGGTTCATAAAATCCAGTGCTCAAAACAAAAGTTAACACACCAGGTTCCCAAGATAAAGAGTCTTCATGAAGTAGTTAGACTAAAACAGAGCCGACACATTCAGATCACATAATAAAATGCATTTCTTGAACACAGTACTCAAACTGAATTTAACTAGGTGTCACTACTATGGAGGTTGCATACTAGACGGTTAAAATAAATCAACCAATACATAAACTCAAATTCTTATATTCAACCAACAATCCAATTTCAAATATTTCTCTTCATTTGCTATGCCTGACAAACCGATACCCAGATAAAAGTTTTCATACATTCAATTTATCAAACAGAAAACAACTCACTCTTTTTTTTGTACAAAGAAGAAAATAAACAGAAGCAAACTAACTACCCAACATGGGCATTACTCACACTACAATCACCCAATAGGAGATCTATACACTCCTCAGGAGCTTGACTAAACCAAACAGTATCCCAATTAACATTAGATGCATGGCCAGCCAGCCAATCAGCCACCCTGTTGGCCTCTCTATACACATGACCAATCTGAATAACCCAGTCTTTCTCCAGCATTTCCTTGATTCTGAGTGACAGATCATAGCAAGGATGGGAAAGCATACAGCCATGAAGACTAATGTCAAGAGCATCCATCGAGACAGTTTCCACCAAAACCTGCTGGTACCCTTTCACCCAAGCCCATTCCAACCCAATTAGGACACCCCATAATTCTGACATCAGTACATTACCACCACTTAGTCTCCTGGAAAAACCAGACACCCAACTCCCATTGCAATTACGAATGACCCCACCACAACTGAATCTTGCTCCCTCCTCAGAACAAGCACCATCAGCATTAATCTTAATCCAGTTAGGAGGAGGCACTTCCCACTGAGCTTTCCCCCTGTTTCTACCCTCATCAAATAGCCCAGCTTTGCAATATAAAGATTCAGCCACAGAAATATTTGTCACAACCGAATGGGCAGCAAACACCACCTCTGTTATATAGTATTAATTCAGTCTCGAAACACAAATTCAGTCTCGAAAGATTTTTCATCACTACCTTCAATCATATGGTACTACAAAATATAATTTACTTATTCAAAATATTCAAGTCATTTCCTAGATTAACTTCCCACCTATTTTCATGCATAGGTACTAATACCACCAACTCAAAAATTTTCATTAATTTAATCTCGGTGCTTGACAATTTGACACCATTGTGTTACCGAAGAATGTGTTGGCCAGACCCATTCCCGATAACAGCTGGGATATCATCTCATCAAACACTGAGCCTTCAGAATTCCAGGCTTCATTATTTATTCATCGTTCAGGCATCAATCAATCACAATCTATCACACGTCAGACATCTCTCTTGAGGAGGTTTTCGTGCATCGTTCATACGGTTTATCCTTTCGTAATGCCAAACAACGAGTGGATCCTACTCATTGCATGGCATACACGACAGTAGACTCCAGGTTGATACACGATTCCCACTTCAAGACAGAATTTCAACTAACCAACTCATACAATTATATAATTCAAACATTTCAATTCAGGTGCAATACAGTACAACCGGACAACTCTTACGCAATTTGGTAACAGCAAATAATTCAAGTCAAATATTTCAATGTAGTGTATGTACCCCACCACCAAACAGGGAACATTCTAAAACAGTACATAATCTCCAACAAGCCGAACAGTACTCAATAACACAAACAGCAGGACAGTCAATCCAATTGAGCAGGTCAAACTCGATTATTTAACCATACTACACAAATCACTGTATAAACCGACCTCCACACATCAAGTCGACAACAAGTTAAATCCATACCATACAGCCTAATACATCAGTAAACCAGGCAACACATCAAACAGTCATCAAGAATCAAAACTACTCTGATAAGTAGATTTTAAACTGGTCTGAGTAAGCAATACCACAAGGTGATTTCAATATATCTCAGTATAACTCTAACCTCTTACATACGCTAACTCCCACAATTTAAAAGAATAATTCAACACATGCCGATCCTAATTCGAACACCTAGCAATTCATTTCTAACATCCAACAGCCAGCAAACAGTTCAACAGCTATATTCAAACAGCAAGCGATTCAGCAAGCATATACAAACAGCAAACACTTCATCAGATACAAACACCATGAATCAAAACTGCTCTGATACCATTTAATGTGACACCCTCCCCTATATGCATCCAAGGAAGAGGTCTGCTAAATCTTATTAGAGTTGCAACGTTACGTATTAAAATCTGAAAATGCACTTTGAAGTCACAATTAAAAGCTTGTATTGAAATCGGGTTTCATAGGAAAAACAGTGAAGAGTTTCATAAAACGTTGATGCTGAAACAGTGAATCCTTCCATGTAAAATAGTCTGTCTTGCAAAAATCATTTAAAATTGAACTTACGAGCTTTCTAAAATTTTCTTTGACACGAAGAAATTAGGAACCTGGGGCTTCACGTACATATAAAATATAGTTCGTTCGGAGTTCTGTAGCCCTAGAAACAGAACTCGCAAGATACACGTTAAATCAGTGCAATTTTTCCAAAAACCTACCTGACTTGCAAAAATTATATAAAATCGGGCTTACACGATTTTGACATAAACTTTATATAATTTGAAAATAGACATCTGGGTCTTTACGTACATATAAATTATATCCCAAACGGAGGTCTATAGCCCCAGAAACAGAACTCGCAAAGTGCTCGAAAAATCGGAGTAAGGATTCCGAATTTAATACAGCAGAAATTGTTTTTGCAAATCAACTACTAGAATTACGTACGTTTCAGGCAGAATATAAAAATCCAAATACAGCAAGGTAAGACACTTTTCCAATATTTTCCAGTCTCACAAAATATTACACCAACTTCGAACAGGTAGCATACAACAATCAGAACAGTTAACAAACAGTAGAGTCTCCAAACAGAAAAATCAAACAGAATAAATCTAAATCAAATACTTCATCATGTTCTTCTTCATTCTCCTGCAATTTATAAAAACTGAGCCCCAAAGGGGTGAGAAAATCCCAGTAGTGTGGCAGAAAAACCAGTAGTGCAACACTATTAGTCTATATACAGAATTTCCAAAACAGTCGCATCATCAAGTAAATTTTGAACAGATACTAAAATTTAATCAGAATATGTATATAATGTCAGAATACTAATCAGAATGCGTATATAACGCCAGAATACTGTATGTTCATAGCACTAAGGTGCACATACTAGCTAACACAATGGAGATTCCATTTGGCCCGAACAGAGGGGAATTCCAACTGCGACCTATGCGAACTGAGCCATGGTTCCTTCTCCCTAGTACCTGAGGGATGCCTATATGATGCATGCTCAAACGTATGCTTACTTTTATCAAATATTTCGGTTTCCAAATCTGAATGCATAATGCTGTATGATGTGATATGATTTGCTTCGCACACACATGACAAAATGCAGTCTTATGATGTTCATGAGCATGACTAAATATCAGAATCAGAGAATCATAGTTTCCTCAACTAAGACAACAGAAATTCGAATCAAATGTGTCTTCAAACAGAATTCCAAAAGGTCCAAATTCAAAAGGCAGAGTACAATATTTTCCAACAAGATACATACATATACAGGGGCACATGAGCAACAGTTCAAAAATCCAAGTACTAAACTAATAGTCACAAATGTTTAACCACCTAACACTTACCTTGGTGTGTCCAAATCTTTTAACCCAATGCAGCACCAAAATCAGTCCCCTTTTCTTTAGAGACTTGCGCACCTAGGTAACCAAGACACCAAATCAGAATTTTCCTTCTATGTTTCCTATAATTCACAAGTAATTCCATGCCCACTAACCCTTGTATTTGTTCGGTTTTTCCTGATTCTTTTACTAAACTAATTTTTCTGATTTCATATCATTTTACCAACTCGTTAACAGTGATAAAATCCAAGATTTTCCATTCATACCAATTCGGTTTTTTTTTAAGGCCCTTAACTAGAGGCTTAAACTTTTCATTTATATAACCTGTCTTCATAACTTAGGCATGGTGAATAAGTTCCTAACATGCTGTCTCCATCGATTTTAACACATGCAAGATGAATAATTTTTTTAGTCCAAAGGAAACGGTCCAAAGGATGATAAGAAGCTATTTTCCAACCGTCCAAAATCAGTTTTGGCTTGCATGCGTCCAAAAGACCAAGGCTGCCCAACTAAACATAGACAAGGAAGAAGGATTGACAAAAAATTATCCTCCTAGGGCACCTATGCAAGCCGAAACAGAATGGTGAAAGGAAGGAGTTGGGGTTTGACTGATACCTCTTGTATGTACACACAGCTCTCAAATCTGCCAAGGGAAGACAACCACCAAATGATATGTGGTTTCCTCCTCATTCTACTCCACAAGGGCCGCGTTACAGCTGCATGCAATGGGAGGAAGGACTCATACAAGACTCCTTAAGGGTGCTCTTCGGCCGAACCAGTGAGAGAGAGGAAGGTGAAATGTTGAGCTTGGTCACAATCTCCTTGGATGTTGCTCTTCGGCCGAGCAAGGAAGGAGGGGAATGGATGTAGGATGAGGTTCCCATCTACATGCAAGTGAGTATCCTCATCAAACCGAAGAGAGAAAGGATGAACAAGGAGGTAGGGAAAATATTACACCTCTTTGTGTATAGCTACACGGCCAAACAAGGAAGGAAGGAAGAAGAAGGTGTTTAAGTGTTTGGTTTTCTTCATGTGTGCTCACGGTTTGTGGGGCAAGGATGCGAGTGGCTAAGGGTGATTCTGAATCATACAGGCACAACAGGTTGGTTTCCTCTACACCTACAAGGCGCACTAGAAGGATAAGGTTGGAGGATGACTGGCTTTTTGACCAATGCATGTAGGTTACTTAGGATATGTTGGTCCAAATTCTGCACCTAATGACACAACTCAGATTTGCTTCACTCACATGTGCGCATAGGAGTTACAAGGGCTGACTTGAGCTTGATAACAAAGACAAACAATTAGAATTCTCTCCTTACACTAGGCGCATGAAAAATAGATACAAGGATGGACATGTGGTTGATTCTTGGCCAATAACAAGCTACATGCAGATTTTGCTTAGGATGAACTAAAGGATCATGAGTAGGGAAGATATTGGGCTGCCTTAAACCTCAATTTTAGAGGTTTGGGTCGTGGCCCCTTAAAGGTCATAGGGTCCAAGAATTTCATCCCCTAATGAGTATTACTTCATGTAGTCTACTAATTATTAAATAGTGTTTTTGTACGTCGTAATTAAAATAATTCCTATCCTACACCTACATGTAATTCGATTTCATGATTACATCTTAAGGTATTAGTTATCTCATCATAAAATAAAAATAGTAATTAATTCCATAGAGTTTGGTTGAAACCCACTAATAAGTATAATAATTCGAATGACTCACCATTAATCTTTCCCACTCTACTCCTCGTGGCAAGATCCGAGAATTAAATTAACCAAAAGGATATTTTCCTCTAAAATTCTTGATATAAACAGTTTTATAAGCACTAGATTCTTCAAGGTTTTTAATATTTTTGCGGGTTGTTACAGATGATATTTTCATTTAAATTTTAAATTTATATTTAAATCACTTGATTGAGATAGAAGTGGTTGAAACTTGAAAGACATGGTAAGAGCCAGAGAAAATTAAGAGAGAAACTGAAATTTACTAAATGATAAATTGTGTACAAGCCTAAATGTGTCCTATATAGAACAAGAGAAAGTAACTAATTAATAACTAAATGTTGGCTTAGCAAATTATTTCAGCTTTTAACTGATCAAACTTCAATAATATTCGAACTCTTGTCTATGGTAATTGTAACACCCCGTATATATCCGGTAGTGTTATCATTACATCGTATTAAGTGGTGTTTAATTAAAAATGCGTAATATTCTTTTTCTTTTCAATTATGACGTTATTATCAATTACCATCTTGGTTACTTAATCAATTTCATAAAATATCGCCTGTATGTAAATTACAATAAGTCATCTACTGAAATACCTCAATATATAAGTAAAGTGTGTATCTAAAATCACAGATCTACAACTCGTAATCCGGACCGTATCCTGATACATTATTACAACTCCAAATAAAACAAGACATAAACAATACTATGTGTCATGGACAATCCCCATGCTCACCAAATAAACAGCGTAAACAACAAGTCTCAACATAAAACTCCATAACATAAACTAAAGCTATAAGCATATAAGCAGCATGCAAATCCAGCATCCAACATGTCAGCATAAATAACAGCAAATCTAACTCAGCTCCGGCCTCCTGCCGCCTGAGGTCTCAACATTACCTGATCCTGAAATAAGCATTCCTTAAACGTGGGGTGAGATCTCTAAACAAGAAATCTCAGTAAGACAAGGGGTCCTCAAGGATCTTCCACCCCAAGCTCACTTACATGTGCAATATAAGTTCTAAAAGCATTTATATCATTATCAGTTCCAAAACTATGTAGTGAAACAGATATCTATGGCATGTGTGTTTATCACTATCTACTGGCCAGAGAAATGTAGGAATACGTTTATCTCCTACATGTAGTACAAGGAACACCGCTTGCACCTCACCCACAGCCTCACCCTATTGTATGTTCTAAATACTCAGTCTTACCGTATAGAGTACAACTAACTCTGAATTACAATTAACTCTCTAAGCATGCTAGACAATACCGAACAGAGATGGGGAGAGAGGGTTCTAAATCTGAGTTTACCTTATAGAGTACACTCTTAAGCCAAGATTAAAACAAGGAGCATCACTTAATCCTTCCAATGCTCCAAGAGAACAAGTTCAGCCTTTCAAGTTGTTGACTGAGCGCACAAAGAGAAGGGGGAAAAGATGAAGGTCTATGCTCAATCGTGCATGCAACGAAGGTTTCCTCTTATGCTCCAAGGCTTCGGCCTTTGATTCCATGCAAACAGAACAGTTTCCATCAATGCTAATCAAAAGGTGTAAGAACGCGGAAAGAATGAACACCTTACCTTAAAGAAAAGAAGAGGAATGATAAGAGTCTTGGGTTTGGCTCAATGAGCTCACGGTTCTAGTAAGATAAGGGAATATAGCGTAAATTCTTTCTTGAGGTTTATCACTCTATGGTGTTCACGGACATATGAGGTGAGACTATTTGTTGGAGATAGTAAGAAGGTGAATTCTTAATCAGAAAGGTGTTTGGCCGAGAGATAGGGAAGGAAATCCAAGTTTCATCTTATGCCTATTCGTCGCGCATGCAAAAGGGGTTGAAGATTTTTGGTTGCCACTTGGTTAACACTCAAAGGCCGATTCAGTTTTGTTAAGAACAACAAGCAATAAGATTTTTTTGCTGCCCAAGGTAGCGCTAGGTACAAGGGAAATAGGGGCTGAGTTGGTTTTGTACAAAGCAACAAGCAAGGTCAACTTTTTACCTCCCCTAGGCGTACAAAAGAGGGAAACAAAGATGGGTATGATTGTTTAGAAACATGTGATCAGATTTCTCTCTCCTACCTATGCGCCTAGAAGGAAAAGATTAAAGTGGTTGATGTCTTTTTAGCCAATAGAAACGCATGCATGTTGACTTTTTACTTCCCATAGGACGCACGCTAAGGCCTAGGTAGCTAAAGTTTGTCTATTGCTACAAGCAATCATCTTGTTATAGGTTCCTTTCCATGCGCACATGTGAGGGAAATAGCAAGGGTGTGGTTTGTTGCCATGTGGGGATTTCCATCCAATCAAGGGCTGTCTAAAGGGATCCTTAAGATGAGATCATGACAACAAGATTTAGGGCTAAACCAAAACCCTCCACAAGATTTAGGGCTAAACCAAAACCCTCCATAATCCTCATAACAATTTATATATATTTTTTCTAATTATGTGGGATGTTACGCTCTCCCCAACTTGTTTTGAAGTTTGTCCCCAAACTTCGTCTTACCATTCCCGCACCTGCTTAAATCTAATGCTGAACACAATTATTCCCAAGGGAGGACCCCAAGCGGAAATCAAGACACATGTTCCCGAGGGAGGACCCCAAGCGGAATTTAACATATGACAGACATATACACCGTCAGCCCCAAGGGAGGGCCCCAAGCGGACATCGATGTACATGTTCCCAAGGGAGGACCCCAAGCGGAACTCAACTTATAACTGATATATGCACATTTAGAATCAATACAGAATTTACATCAAAACCCATCAAAGTAAACACATCCAAAACATATCAAAATAACCACATCAAAACGTATCAAACCATCTTACCACAGTCCGTACACCATGGTGGAACACAAAGTAGGAGTGAACCTCATAAATATAGAGCTTACTAACAAAAGTTCCGGCTACCAACATTTATAATGAAACTCATGGCCCTAGCATATATTTGGTTGGCAACTAAGCAAATCTATTCCTAGCACTTCTTCACTTTATAACTTTAATAACAGTATTAGTGGGGCCTATATGAACAGAATTTCATTCACCTGATTCAGAGTTGTATCGCAAGAAGTAGGAAACAATAAACAGAAGGCTTCTCACAATCCCTCTATCATTACTCACTCTTCAAGCCACACTATACTATTACTCCACTACTTATAATTTAGGGTTTCCATATCAAATGCAATTACAAGTCAGTGGCCTAAGTCAAAATCCCTAAGAATGTAGGGGTTCATTTCGAATGTAATACCATTACTTCTTGTTACCTGTGCACTTATAAGGGTCAATTAGCTAGGATCTCTAATTTTAAATGCTTCGCCTTTGTGATATGCATATTACAACTTTCGAGAAGTGTCATCACCTCCTACTTAATTCTTTTCAAAGATAACGGTCCAGTTCACCCGCTAAACACTTCACACGTATGCATGATATTCAGGTTTCTACATTAGTCACCTTACCTAATAATATTACAGACAGAATTCTATTTTCATTATCTTTTAGGAAATCAAGCAAGTAAGACAGAGTACAGTGCATACTAAATTTTCAAGTGAGAGGAGTCTCCGTAAAATTACAAAACTTCTATCCTATCTTTCATATATATCATGTTAAGTGGTACCCCTCATACAGTTCATCAAAACACCCGTATGAGGAAACTTCCTCGAGCTTTCCGTTGTCCTAGGTACCTCAGATGTAATTGACTCCACTGATCAAAGGATCCATTAACCATGATATGAACTTTCTCATCATTGACACATATTACCATCTTGAAACAACCATCAATCATAACCCACCAAAACAGACTAAGCTTTCATAAATCACGTTCACAATTAATCATATTCAAAATTTTAGTTACAGTTCATTCTACAGTTAAAAGGGACAAGTAGAAATTACCGTACAAGATCTCTTGCATGCAAACACCAAATCTCATGTTCCTTAAACAAATGATTAATCACATCCATGCATGTAGCAATACATCTACTCAATGAGAACATAGCAATAATATATCATGAAGTATACAAAGCAATTAGCAAACGTTTAATCATAGAATCTACAGCAGCGTATTGAAATCACAAATTGAAAGGCATATCGACTAAACAACAATTATACAAAATAAAGATGTTCACGCTAAATTCAACTCTTACATCAGACACTCAGTTCTTATATTAAATGTTCAAGGGAACATGCAGGTATAACAAAAGGGTTCGGATTAGCATTAATTTGAATGGCATACACAAAAATAATCTATAGTTCTTAACAAATATGGGCAGAAGGTAAAAGAGATTCACCTTCATTTTAAACTTTAGAAGTTGGAGCACACATGCAACTAAATCAGACAATAGTTTATTCCAGAAGTTAATATATAACAAGAAAGTCATAGATCTACTGTCTCCTGTTACTCATTTAATCAAATGATAGAGTGAATAGGTGCAGTTTAAGGGTCGATATTTATAGAAAAGAATAAAATAAAATAAAATATTCTTTTAGAATCAGATATTGTGCAACATGGCGAGAACATAATAGATAATACTCTATAAACTCATGTTATGACACAGTTAAAGTCACTAATCAACAAAGTTGAACAACTCATGCCGTTAAATCCAAAGAATGATTTATCCCAAACTTTAACAAGAAATCATTGCTTCACAGTTTCCCTATTAGTAGTTCGATCAAATCATACAGTGGGTAGGTGCAATTTCAAAGCTCGGTATTTCTAACCAAGTATAGTTTCCTTTCAGGTTCAAAGACAGTGCAGTACAATGAGGAACAATGTTCATTACTTAGTCACTTGTGTTATAAACAAAATGTGCAAAATAATCTTGGACAACCAATGCATCAGGCACAGAGTATTTGATCAAAACATACTTTCCTTTGATTCATTTTAACTAATCAAAGAAGACCTAGTGTAATTCTGAAGTTACTTTAACAGTATATACACAAAACATATTTTATTAATGATGCAATGTTTAATACATTCAGTTGTAATTATGCAACAGGAAAATCGAATCATGCAGCTAAAACTTACATGTGACCAGTGTCAAACGTTTGTAAATGCAAATATTCATTAGATGCAGCGAACTGATGTGACTAAGTCAATATTATAGTGTTTACAAAATAAACCAAACTTAAAATCCTATGTACTGACAGACATCACATTCTCAAATCCACAATTTTAATGAAACTAATAGGTATGAGCTCATAACAATCACAGCTTATAAACAGTCAAATTCTAATATCCCTTTCTAATGCAGGTGTATCATTAGTGCAGATTATCCATACCCATGCATGGTCGGACAACATTTTTAGTAACCAGTTAGGACCTTCTGATGCTTACTCAAAGATTAATTTTAGCAAAGTTTCAAGTACATAATAAAACAAGCCAAACAAGGTGCAGCTCTATGTAATCACAGTTTACCTGTTTAGTCCTCTATATTCTAAATTCAATTCAGATATCCTTTCCTTAATTGTGCATTCAGTTCCAATAAAATGTTTAATATCTAAACTGATAAATCCAATCAATCGACACATGAAATCCATTGTTATGATTAGAGGCAATAAACTATATGCAAATCTAAAAGTGATCAAAATCATACAAAGCAATCCAATACGTACGAAGTAAAATGACAAGTATCACTCGCAAGAAGGACACAAAGACGGATGTCAAGTACTCTACCCTACACATCACCACTTTGTTTAACAGCTTTTTTCTCAAGAATGATGTCTAGTGCCAATTCACCGTTAGGAGATTTGTAAAAAAAAAATAGCAGGCCCACAAGTCTAAGCCTTAATTAGTTCCTACTCTACTTACTAAGGGTATTAATTGGATCTACTTTGATAAGGGGTCTATCCCTACCTAAGTTTGTCTATAGATAATTTTCAGGTCTAATAACAAGTACTTCGTAAACTAAATAACTACATCAATTGTCCTGATTATATCCCTGCTACCCTTACTCAGTTACGAGACCCAACAGAATTAGTGAAAAAGATTAATAGTTTCTATTACCCAGTTATATGCCATAATCACAACACACAAGAAAAGTCATAAATCAGAAAAACATATATGTAGCAGCAATCATTAGTGAAAAATAACTGTTTATCATCCACAGCCTAGAATATCACAAAATATTCCCATCAAGTTTAGATATATAGAACCTTCATTATAATCCAGCAGAATTTATAATCAATCACTAATTCAAGTAGCAATTTGTAAGAACCCGCACCGTTAATTAAGGTATTTAATTAATTAATTATGCAAAAATAAAAAATGATTCCATAATTGACCCTAATAATTATTTATGAGGCTTAATAATCATAATAAGTGATTAAGAATGCTGAAAGTCGCTATTCAGAAGAAAAGTGCAGATACCGGTTCCGCTAGTCGGTATAACTGTGTACCGAAAAAGTATCCCGGAAAATTAAATTAAGTGCATGATAATTACTAGAATAATATGTAGGACTTGTAAAACGAGTTTCAAGTCCAAATAATGAGAACTGGTTCTAGAAACCGGTACTGACTTGGAAAAGCGCGTACCGGAAAGTTGCTCAGAAAATTATAAGAAAAATATGTTAATTCTTATAAAATTATGTAGTTTCATAATCCAAAGTTTGGGATTAAAATTCTAAGCGTAGCAATTAAAGTTAATACTGCGTGCTTAAGTGAGTTTTGGCTATAAATACTCCCATTATGGGCACAAAACCCTAGGATCAGTTTTCTATATGTGAGTTGGGGCTGACCATTTGCTGGTTACTGTTCCATTGGCTTTCCCTTCCATTTCTTGAGCCAAGTTGTGATCTTTCTTGAGTTTCTTCACATTTCCACCTTGTAAACACTTGGGAGCAGCCTTGTGGGAGTGAAAGGAGGGTCTTTTCTGAGTCTTAGCCACTGTTTGAGTCAGTCTTGGGGGCTGAGTTTGGAGGTTGAGTAGTGGAAGCCTTGGTCTTGCCATTTGTGAACTCCAAGTGTCTATCTTTGTGGAGAAATGAGCCATCTTGTTGTGCATTTTCGTGCACCTTCTTAGTCAGAATTGTGAGGAGCTGTGTTGAGCTCCAAGAGCATCTCCCTTTGTTGTTTTTGAGCTGTGGTATGATCACCAACCTTTAACTTGAGTTTTAAGGCTTAAAAATGGAAGCTTGATGCATGTTAAGGTTAAAAGATAATAACTTGTTGTTGGGTAAGGCTTAACACACCTAGAAATGCATGATTAGGTGTTTAAAATCGGTAAAAGGGAACCTTTAAGGGATATCTTCACGGAAATGCAGAAACTGCATTCTGTCGTGAAATATCCGGATATCTGCCCGTGGAATATCCGGATATGGGATATCCGGATATGATATCCGGATATATGTATTCGGATATGGGTTTTGGGATATCTGGATATTGTATATTCGGATATGGGATTCTGGATATCTGGATATGTACAGTGAGATATCCGGATATTGCATATCCGGATATGGTCCCGAGGAGTATCCGGATATTCTGGGATTTCGCAGAACAGTAGCTGTGTTGTGCATACAGTAGGCTATTGGGGGTTTGTAGACCCTAGATTGATGAAGTTGAACTTCTGTATTTAATGGATTAAGCCAGAATCATGGGATTTAGGGTTTGTGGCTTTGTTAGAAGCTTTAAGACTTGAAAACGTAATGAAAAGGCGTTGTCTTTAGTTTGTATGCATGTGGTATATGTTATTGATTTATGTTTGGTCCATATCAGATTGTGATCTGCTGTGATTGGACTTTGAGCTTGTGGCATTGGATAGCTAGCTTAGAGGTAAGCTTTCGTGTCCTCGGTTTAGCCATGTTGTGGTTCCACCATGTCCCATGGGGATATGGTATATGCATGCTGTGTTACATGCTTTTGATGTTTTTGAAATGCTGTTGAGCTATTATATGTTAGTGCCTTGTTGATATGCATGGAGGTGTTCCACCTATACGGTAAGCCTGAGTATATAGAACATACAAGAGGGTGAGGCTGTGGATGAGGTGCAAGCGGTGTTCCTTGTACTACATGTAGGGAATAGACGTATTCTTACATTTCTCTGGCCAGTAGATAGTGATTACACACATGCCATAGATATCTGTTGCACTACATAGTTTTGGAACTGATAATGATATAAATGCTTTTTGAACTTATATTGCACATGTAAGTGAGCTTGGGGTGGAAGATCCTTGAGGACCCCTTGTCTTACTGAGATTTCTAGTTTAGAGATCTCACCCCACGTTTGGGGAATGCTTATTTCAGGGTCAGGTAATGTTGAGACCTCAGGTGGCAGGAGGCCGGAGCTGAGTTAGATTGCTGTTATATTATGCTGCCATGATTGGATGCTGGATTTGCATGCTGCTTATGCGTATAGCTTCAGTTTGTGTTATGGAGTTTTATGTTGAGACTTGTTGTTTACTATGTTATTTGGTGAGCATGGGGATTGTCCATGACACATAGTATTATTATGTCTTGGTTATGTCTTGAGTCTTTTGGAGTTGTATTAATGTATCAGGATATTGTCCGGATTACTTGATGTAATGTCGTGATTTAGATACACACTTTATCTATATATTGAGGTATTTCAGTAGATGTCTTATTGCAATTTACATACAGGCGATATTTTATGAAATTGATTAAGTAATCAAGTTGGTAATTGATAATGACGTCATAATTGAAAAGAAAAAAGAATATTCTGCATTTTTTTTATTAAGCACCGCTTAATACGATGTAATGTTAATATTCCGGGTATACACGGGGTGTTACATTTTATGGTATCAGAGCAACGGTTCAAGGAAAAAGCTTGTATGTATTGCAATGATTAGGATGTTTGGTTGTGTCTGTTTTATGCATTTGCTCCGTCGAGTATTATTATGATAATGCATATGTGACCACATTGCGTGGGCCTGATCAACTCATAATTTGTGTAACTTGTGCAGAATCATGGTAAGGCCCGGGAGAAACCGTGAGACTTCGGAGGATCGGCCTGATCCTGTCCTGGCTGCATTAGCTGAGATGCAGGCGGCCCGACTAGCCGACCAGGAGGCCATGAGAATGGCAAACCAGGCCATGCTGGACGCCGTCAGAGAGGCGAACAGAAAGGCCACTGAGGACGTGTTGGAGGCCAACCGTCTGGCGAACATGACGATGTTTAGAGTCATGTTGGAAGAGATGAGGAATGGTCCTGCTGTTGGCCATGTTCCTCCGCCACCACCTCCACCCAGTCTGCAGGATGACTCTCAGAGTCAGATGGGAGATGGCAGTCATCTTACGGGGGCCATGCAGACCGTCCCTGTTTTTGTTGAGGATCGTGAGGAGATCGATCGTCGGCTGAATGCTTTCCGTAAGCATAAGCCACCTGCTTTTGATGGGTCTTTTGATCCTGTTGCTGCGGCACGTTGGCTTCAGGCGTTGGACAAGATTTTTCGGGTCATGCAGTGCACAGATCCGCAGAAGTTGATGTTCGCTACTTACATGCTGGAGGGTGATGCCCATTAGTGGTGGACAAACCTTTCTCATGTCTACGAGACGCAGGGTCATGTGATGACTTGGCCTATGTTTGAGGACTTCTTCTTGGGTCAGTACTTTCCATATGACGCTCAGGAGAGGCAGCAGGGAGAGTTCGACAGATTGGTTCAGGGCTCGTTGTCTGTGGACGAGTACCTGGCCAAGTTCAACCAGTTGGTGAAGTTTGCACACTTTAGGATGGCGAGGCCTACTCCTACATTTCTGGCTGCTAAGTTCCGTAGGGGACTTAGTGAGGATATTGCTGGTTACCTAGCTGGTTCTGCTTCTAGAGATTTTGGGACACTGGTTCAGCAGTGTCGTGATATTGAAGATTTCTACAACTCGAGTAAGGCCAAGAAGGCCAAGGTTGCTGAGGCGACGAAGGTTGCAGCTGGTAGTTCCACTTCTTGGCGAGACAGGAAGTTTAGGAACAAGGGCCAGGGTAAACAGTTGGCAACTCGGCAGGCGCCGAGTCAGTTCAAGAGGACTTCTGCTCAGGGGAGTGCAGCGAGACCTCCTGCTCCCAGGTGTTCGGGATGCGGGAAGACCTATTTTGGGCCGTGTTCTACCGGCCAGTTGATTTGCTTTCAGTGTGGCAAGGAGGGCCACTTCTCCAGAGATTGTCCGTCGGCGACGACGAGGGCTACTGCAGTGCAGGCAGTGCCACTTCAGATGGTTCCCCTTCCACCTACTTCGGCATCGGTAGTGCCACCATCTTCTGGGAGAGTTTATACTCTGGATCGTCAGCAGTCGGATCGAGCTCCGAACCTTGTCAGAGGTACTGTTACGATTGGTTCATCAGTTGTTGATGTGTTGTTTGACTCTGGGGCTACGCATTCTTTTGTTGCTACCCCGATTGCTGTGGGGCTTGAGTTGCCCAGTGATGTGCTTTCTCCACCGATGCGGGTGACCACCGCCACCGGAGAAAGATGTGATGCTACCACTGTTCATCGCGATGTGGCGTTTCAGTGGGATGGCCGTGAATTCTCGGTAGATTTGATAGGGTTGCCGATGGCCAACTTGGAGGTTATTCTGGGCATGGATTGGCTGTCCAGAAATTGTGTGATGATTGATTGTTGTGCCAAGCGTGTAGTGTTGTCTCCGTGTGATTCCACAGCCAGTTGCTCGCCGTACATTTCGTTGCTGCAGGCTAGGAGAGCCTTGAGAGCAGGGGCATTTGGTTATGTCATGATGGGAGGTTTGGTGAGTGGTACACAGGAGGACATCACTGGCATTCCTGTGGTGAGGGAGTTCCTCGAGGTGTTTCCTGAGGAGATTCTTGAGTTTCCGCCACAGAGGGAGATAGAGTTCTCCATAGATCTGTTGCCTGGTGTGGGGCCGATTTCTTTAGCTCCATACCGGATGTCGCCACCGGAGTTGGCAGAGCTGAAGAAGCATATTGAGGATCTTTCAGCGAAAGACTTCATTAGACCGAGTGTGTCTCCTTGGGGAGCACCGGTTATCTTCGTGAAGAAGAAGGACGAGACAATGCGATTGTGCACCGACTACAGGCAGCTGAACAAGGTGACAATCAAGAACAAGTATCCTCTTCCTCGGATTGATGATCTGTTGGATCAGCTCAGGGGTGCTTGTGTGTATTCCAAGATTGATCTCCGGTCCGGATACCATCAGATTCGGGTGAAGCCGGAGGATGTCCCGAAGACCGCATTTCGCTCGAGATATGGTCATTTTGAGTACTTGGTGATTCCGTTCGGTCTCACCAATGCACCTGCTGTGTTCATGGATTACATGAACCGGATTTTCCAGCCGTACCTGGATTAGTTTGTGATCGTCTTCATTGACGATATTTTGATTTACTCCAAGACGGAGG
Source organism: Gastrolobium bilobum (assembly GCF_033153095.1). Classification (NCBI taxonomy): domain Eukaryota; kingdom Viridiplantae; phylum Streptophyta; class Magnoliopsida; order Fabales; family Fabaceae; genus Gastrolobium; species Gastrolobium bilobum. The sequence continues at coordinate 297 of NW_026895594.1, read as the reverse complement.
AGGAGCATGTGGAGCATTTGAGAACTATTCTGCAAATGCTGAAAGAGAAGAAGCTGTATGCGAAGCCTTCCAAATGTGAGTTCTGGCTCAAATCTGTGAAGTTCCTTGGGCATGTTATTTCTGCTGAGGGATTTGCAGTGGATCCGAACAAGATTGAGGTCGTGCTGGATTGGGAGAGACCCAAGACAGTTATGGAAGTGAGGAGCTTTCTGGGTTTGGCAGGTTACTACCGGAGGTTCATCAAGGGATTCTCCACCATGGTTTTGCCATTGACTCGCCTTACTCGGAAGGAGACTC
>NW_026895593.1:0-17037 GCF_033153095.1 Gastrolobium bilobum | reverse complement strand
TAAAATAAAAGTCATCTAATTTAAAATGACAATTAATTGTTTACAAAAAAAAAAATGACAATTAATTTTTCCAATTTAAAATGTGTAAATTTTATAAAAGGGTATGAGACACCGTGGAGGTGTGCATTTAAAACTCAGCAATACTTGTATTTTAGGAAAAAAAGGAAAAGAAGAAAGTTCACTTCAATTATGCATGTGTACGAGGTTAGCTGTGTATACTATGTAGGCTATTTGACCATTTTTGGGCTTTATCATATGTATTTTCAGAGATGATCTTCAAGGTAAAGTGGCTGAGATTGAAAGTGTAAATTATCTCGAATCCAGTACTTGATTCTTGAAAGGTAAAAATGATTGAAATTATTAGGTGTGGTGGGACTCGTGCTATCCGCTAGGGTGATGATAAGGGCCAAGGGCCTATCAGGGGCACTGAGATGAGACTTCATCTGCATGTTTCGGATCTATGCATTGAGAGAGAGAGAGAGAGAGGAATAAGAGCAATGGTTGATGAAAAATCTTTTTGTATTGTAAATTTTGTTTGCCCAGACTTTTAATTAATCATAATAAAAGCTTTTTTAATATTTGCGCTGAAATCAAATTATTATAGATTACCTGCTAAAAAGCGCGCGCGTGGTCAAGTTTCCAAAGCACATTACATTGATTTGCATTGAGAGGGCCACTTAATATATCTGATTCTATATCCTATACTATACTACCGTAGAAGGAGAGGAGGGGGGAATAAATTATTATTATTAACTACTCAATGAAAGAATTAAATTATAGAACAGTTTCGGATCTTAAAAAAATTATTTAGAAAGTATCTCATAGACTTTCTTTTACATAGAGGGCCTATAAACTTATAGGCCGACCTATTTTATATTATTTATTTTAAATTAAATAAATAAATTATTATTTTAATGGTTTTGAATAATAAAATGATATTATTTTAATTATTTTCTTTAATTATTGAACGTCTTGTAGGCTTAAATAGGCTAACAAGTCTATGTCAAGACTTTTATTTTTTAAATATACGTCATGCTAAATTTATAATTTGGGCGTGCACAAGCTAACGAATCCCATGCCTAAAGTATTTTACATGTGTCTGACCTATTTAAGCTAAAGCCTATCTCTATCCAGCCTATTTACACCCCCTACTTTTAACAATGGTTTTTCGTTGTTGATTAAATGTGAGTACTATAAACATGCTTTTAACGTTGGTTGGCCCGCCCCGCCCCGCCACCAACCCGCCAAAAACGGGACAGGGCGGGTTAACCCGCCATTAAATATGGGTGGGAAAAATGAACTCACCCCGTTTTATGGTGGGTTGGCGGGTCAACCCACCAACCCGTCAATTAAAAAAATAAATAATTAAAATTTAAAAATAAATTATATTTTATTAATTTTTCTAATATTATTTTATTTTATTTCACACTTCTTTTAATTTTTCTCAATCTCAATCTTAAATGTATACTAATATTTGTCAAAACATTCTTTAGGAACTCATTCGTCTCCATATAAAGATAACATTTGTCATAAATAAAATTGTTATTCTTTATTTTTTCTAAGAAGTACTAATGTAAAAAAAAAATTGGATATCACAAAAATTTAATGACAAATGAAATACTATTTAATTGTAAAATATATATATATAACCTGACGGGTTAACCCGTTTTGACCCACTTCTAGGCGGGGCGGGTTGAAGTGGGTTGAAAATCTCAACCCAACTCGTCCCGTTTTGGCGGGTTGACCCGCCGGGCAGTGGCGGAGCCACGTTGTGGCCTACAGTTGCCTTGGCACTGGCTTATTTAGCCCCGTTCATTTAGCTACATTTGAAAAGTAGCAAATTCTGTTCAAATTTTTTGAAAATTAGCCACGTTTTGGTCGTAGCCACCACCTACCCCATTATATTACAAATCAGAACCACTATCTTCTTTGCATGTGCACCCAACAAACAACTAGTGTTTTTTTACATGATAATGATGAGGCGTTTCAAAATAGTGTTTTTGTTATTGTTTTCTCAAAACATTTCCAGAGAAAATAGTAAACACTATTTTCTCTGGAAATGTTTTAAGGAGGTAATAATGGAGCGGAGCAGAACCAAATATACCAAGGTCCTGCCAGTGTTCTGTGGTGTAGATCCCTCAGAAGTATTTCATCAAACAACTGAAGTAGTCACCTCTCTGGTAAGTAAGTACCTCTTCTTCATTCTGTATTATGTTGTGATTGTGGGGACACAACCAATAGAACTCTAAGATTGTCTTCTCTCAATCTTCTTTGCATTTCTGTTTTTTTTTTTTTTTTTGGGGGTAAATAATGTTCACTGCATTTTAATCCTCGTTTAAGCGTCTGTTGAATTTTTTCTAAATGGTGGTATCAATAACCAAAGTTTCTTTAAAGTCATCTAGATTAAGGTCTTTGTAAATGCTTCTTCTCAAGCTTTCTTCTGTTACTCTTGTTTAAAAGATGTTAGCATTTAGTAAAGCCAATTTTTTAATAAATATTATTATGATTATATTTATTTTAGTGTGACTCGCGGGTTTTTTTATTAAATTAATCAAAGTAATTAGTCAAAAATACCTAGGTATGTTACTTCTGCCCTTTCTTTTCTTCTCTTTTCTTTTCTTTTTTTCTTGAAAATGTTTGATTATGTGCTGATATTTCTTGCTTGAAAAGATTGAGTATGTGGGTTTCTTGCTGATATTTCTTGCTGATATTCGACTGTGTTCTTTTTTCTTTTCTTTTTTCTTTTCTTGAAAATACAGTATGTTTCTTTTTTCTTCTTGAAAATAGAAGATTGAGGGTGTGGCTTGTCAACAGTTGCTTGTCAATACCATATGAAATATATGTTTCTTTCTTTCTTTTTCTTTATTATTCTGGCAATATTGAGGGTGTGGCTTTTCCATTATGTTCTTGCTTTTCTTTTCTTTTGATTTCGTTTTTCTTTTCTTTTTTCTTTTCTTGAAAATACAGTATGTTTCTTTTTTTTTCTTGAAAATAGAAGATTGAGGGTGTGGCTTGTCAACAGTTGCTTGTCAATACCATACGAAATATATATGTTTCTTTCTTTCTTTTTCTTTATTATTCTGGCAATATTGAGGGTGTGGCTTTTCCATTATGTTCTTGCTTTTCTTTTCTTTTGATTTCGTTTCTTTTTTTTTCTTGATAACTGTGGATGTTCGATTGTATGCTTTTGTTTCTGTCTGCCCAGACATCATATTCTTGCTGATATTTCTTGCTGATATTCGACTGTGTTCTTTTTTCTTTTCTTTTTTCTTTTCTTGAAAATACAATATGTTTCTTTTTTTTCTTGAAAATAGAAGATTGAGGGTGTGGCTTGTCAACAGTTGCTTGTCAATACCATACGAAATATATATGTTTCTTTCTTTCTTTTTCTTTATTATTCTGGCAATATTGAGGGTGTGGCTTTTCCATTATGTTCTTGCTTTTCTTTTCTTTTGATTTCGTTTTTCTTTTCTTTTTTCTTTTCTTGAAAATACAGTATGTTTCTTTTTTTTTCTTGAAAATAAAAGATTGAGGGTGTGGCTTGTCAACAGTTGCTTGTCAATACCATATGAAATATATGTTTCTTTCTTTCTTTTTCTTTATTATTCTGGCAATATTGAGGGTGTGGCTTTTCCATTATGTTCTTGCTTTTCTTTTCTTTTGATTTCGTTTCTTTTTTTTTCTTGAAAACTGTGGATGTTCGATTGTATGCTTTTGTTTCTGTCTGCCCAGACATCATATTACTGGACTATTAACTGGTTTTTTTGTTTTTTTATTTTGTAATTTTGATTTTGTCTAGTTGAGTTTGTTAATTTTTTCAGTTGGTGTTTTATTTAACAAAACTAACATTGGATATATTTAGATATGTGGGTTTTCTATTTTATTTATTTTTTAAATATCTATGGTTTCGATTGGAATGATAACATGTTGGTTTTTCATCATGTTGAAGATGATGAAAAAGCTGAGAAGATGGATGAGGATGAAGATGAGGATGAAGCTGAGATGATGGAAGAAGATGAGGATGAATATGGGAGATGGGATGCAATGGGAGATGGGATGCAAGTAGAAGAGGATGAAGCTGAGAAGATGGAAGAGGATGAAGATGAGGATGAAGCTGAGATGATGGAAGAAGATGAGGATGAATATGGGAGATGGGATGCAATGGGAGATGAGATGCAAGTAGATGAGGATGAAGATGAGAAGATGGAAGAGGATGAAGATGAGGATGAAGCTGAGATGATGGAAGAAGATGAGGATGAATATGGGAGATGGGATGCAATGGGAGATGGGATGCAAGTAGATGAGGATGAAGATGAGAAGATGGAAGAGGATGAAGATGAGGATGAAGCTCAGATGATGGAAGAAGATGGGATGCAATGGGAGATGGGATGCAATGGGATATGATGACCCTACAAAGGTGTCATTACCTAGGTATGGTACTTCTGCCCTTTCTTTTCTTTTCTTTTCTTTTCTTTTTTTCTTGAAAATGTTTGATTATATGCTGATATTTCTTGCTTGAAAAGATTGAGTATGTGGGTTTCTTGCTGATATTCGACTGTGTTCTTTCCTTTCCTTTTTTTTTCTTGAAAATAGAGATTGAGGGTGTGGCTTGTCTTTTGTCAATACCATATGAAATATATGTTTCTTTCTTTCTTTTTCTTTATTATTCTGGCAATATTGAGGGTGTGACTTTTCCATTATGTTCTTGCTTTTCTTTTCTTTCGATTTCGTTTCTTTTTTTTCTTGATAATACAGTGGATGTTCGATTGTGTGCTTTTGTTTCTGTCTGCCCAGACATCTTATTACTGGACTATTAACTGGTTTTTTTGTTTTTTGATTTTGTCTAGTTGAGTTTGTTAGTTTTTTCAGTTGGTGTTTTATTTAACAAAACTAACATTGGATATATTTAGATATGTGGGTTTTCCATTTTATTTATTTTTTAAATATTAATGGTTCTTTCTTTCTTTCTTTCGTTTTTTTTCGCAATATTTAGATGTTGGTTTCGATTGGAATGATAACACGTTGGTTTTTTTTTTTGTAAATTAACATGTTGGTTTTTCATCATGTTGAAGATGATGAAAAAGCTGAAAAGATGGAAGATGATGAGGATGAAGCTGAGGAGATGGAAGAAGATGAAGATGATGAAAAAGCTGAGAAGATGAAAGAAGATGAGGATGAAAATGAGGATGAAAATGAGAATGAAGCTGAGAAGATGGAAGAAGATGAAGATGAGGATGAAGCTGAGAAGATGGAAGAAGATGAGGATAAAGATGATGAAAAAGCTGAGAAGATGGAAGAAGATGAGGATGAAGTTCATGTAGAACTTGAGAAAGGTCTTAACCAAGAGGACCGATCAACCCAAAAGCAGTCTCGGGTTGTTTGGACCGAAGAGCTACATCGGTCGGTGTTTTGTGGCCGCTGTTAATGACTTGGGTGTTGACAGTAAGTTATTCACTCTTTCTCTACAATGCAAAGTAATTGTTATCTTAATTGTTATTAATTGCTACAATTGGTCAATCAATTGATGTTTCTGCTTTATTTTAGCAATACTTTTATTATATTTTTGTGTAGAAATAGCAATCAAATCCTAATAATATTACAATGTGAAAACTAGTTCCATCACCTCTCTTTGCAAACTTTATTTCCACAAGTGTCTTCACATCCACTGCCCAGAATCCAACCATAATTCTTCGAACATCTGTCTCAGCCCCACTTGGATATATAATTTCTGTCATAATATTGGAATCTGCACCAAAATAAAAAATGGCTTCTCCGTTGTTAATACCAGTGTGCATTTCCAAATAACAAACAAATCCACTGCCCATGTATTCCTCTATTTCAGTAATCCTTTCCTTGGAGTAAGCTAATATACTTATTTGGCATCTCTCGAAAACTGAACAAATCAAAATTCAAATTTTCCTTAATTCGATCATGATTAATTTGGTCTCATGAGAGCTGGAAGCTGCCCAATTGGTCCCAACTGTGTCTTCCATTCGCTGCCAAAAATGGAACAATGATGCCTTTTTCCATTCCTGTGAAAACTCTGGTTTTTTTTTTTTTTTGTATTGCAAAAGTATATGTTTGCTGTATTTTTCCAATTGCTGTATTTTTTTGTTCAACATTATTTTGAATGCTTTCTCAAATACTCTTCCTAATCTGTAGTGCACTGGAGTAGATGTCATGGCATTATTGTTAATGAAGTCTGACACATTTGTATGTTCTTTTGATTGCAGAGGTTGTACCTAGAAAAATTCTTCAATTGATGAAGGCTGAGAAGCATCTTACTAGGGCGCATGTGGCCAGCCATCTGCAGGTATTTTTTTCTTTTCCTTTCTGCTTTAATTTCATAAAACCATAGTTTTTCATTTATAGAACTTTATTTGTTTTTTTAATTGCTGCAGAAATAAAGACTTCGACTGAAAAGAATCAGGTCTAAGGCAACCCAGCAAGTCAGTCCTTTTAAATATCCTCTTCATCTGGTGAGATGATTAGTCCTAGGCAAACAAGTAATATTGTGCCATTTCAGGGGTTGGCTGACCAAAGCCAGGATGGCAGTTATGCTTCACATCTTACCAATTTAAGCTCAATAGGCTCAATCTTAAATGAAGACTTGGACTTGGACTTTGATTCTGACTTTGATCTTTATGATCCTACACAAATGATTGACTCGGATTATTACACAAATGATTGACTCGGATTATTTGTTGTCTATGTAGTTGATAACACCAATTATTTGTTGTCTATGTAGTTGTAAATGGGATTCAAATTTAATTCTTTGGCTTCCCAGATTTGTTCTCTACTGAGATTGACCTCCATTCATTTGTATTTTCTTTGAGTTTGTATAACCAACAAGTCACGTAACCATGCATTCTTTCTATTTTTATACTTTTATTTTCACTATTGTTCTTGTTTGGTTAATAATTAGTCTGATCAACATCGACATTTTTTGTGAATGATTGAACAAGATTATTTGTAAAGACTGATGAGTCTAATGTGGATGGAAAATTTAGCTTTCTAAAATTTTTGTGAATGATACCGAAGTGTCAATTACTAGTATAAATGTTCATAGATTATTCAATATGTTAATGTTTTTGAGTTATATAAGAGGAGTAGTTAACTCTTTGGATCATATAGCCTCAAATTATGATTGAGCAGGGTTACATAAAAGGGACAAGAGTAAAGGGGGTAAAATTGTTCTATTTACATGTTTCAGCAAGTGCTTACAGTGGTACTTACATGTAATTGACCTATGAAGGAGCATCAACATGAATCAAACTCACGACGGTTTAGTAAAAATTATCAACAAGAGTTGTTATATTTTTTGAAAAGGAGTAATTATTCTACCTAATTGATAAAAACATATATGACGTAAGAAGATGACAAATATATATGATACATGGACTTGTATAGAGATGACACTAGTCCACTACCATATTCTGAAACAGAAATGTCTTAATAATATATATATATATATATATATATATATATATATATATATAAGGGTGGAGAAAATTCTAGATATTTGTGCTCGCTTATAGATCTAGATTACTGAATAACTGTTGTTTTAAATCCATGATCTGTTTGGTGGAAAGAGAGAAAATTTATTTATTTTATCATAAGCATTTCTTCAAAATTATAAGGTTGTCTATTTATTTTTTTAGTCCTCTTTTTTAAATTTTAAAGGGAAAATATTTAGTTACAAAAAAAAAGGGAAAATATTTTTTATTTTAAAGGACATGATTTTATATTATTCTAAATAAAATTATATCGTTTTAATATATATTTAATGATTTTTAATATTTTCTTTCCTGTGTATAATTAGAAGCAGAGAGACCTAAAATAAAAGTAATCTAATTTAAAATGACAATTAATTGTTTACAAAAAAAAATTACAATTAATTTTTCCAATTGAAAATGTGTAAATTTTATAAAAGGGTATGAGACACCGTGTAGGTGTGCATTTAAAACTCCGCAATACTTGTATTTTAGGAAAAAAAGGAAAAGAAGAAAGTTCACTTCAATTATGCATGTGTACGAGGTTAGCTGTGTATACTATGTAGGCTATTTGACCATTTTTGGGCTTTATCATGTGTATTTTCAGAGATGATCTTCAAGGTAAAGTGGCTGAGATTGAAAGTGTAAATTATCTCGAATCCAGTACTTGATTCTTGAAAGGTAAAAATGATTGAAATTATTAGGTGTGGTGGGACTTATGCTATCCGCTAGGGGTGATAATAAGGCCAAGGGCCTATCAGGGGCCTTAGGCCCGGCCCGTTTCGGCTCGGCTCGTCTTTTTTTATTATTAAGCCCAGACTTATACTCATGCAAAAGCTTTTTTATTTAAATGGCCTCAGGCTTTCATAGCCAAGCCCGGCCTTGAAGCCTTGGAGGCTGGCCCGTATACATTAAATTTATTTATTTTTTATATTTTTATATTAATCATTTCAACATCCTTTTCTCAGTTTTCTGTCTCTGCTCTATCTCTTCTCCCCGATCTAAGTCATGTTCATCATCTATTTTTATAAGCCATGCGGATTCCACGGCTTATAATGATGCTTCTGGCGGCGACCGTGGAAGAAAAATTAATGTAAAATGTGGAAGAAAATTTATTGGTGGGGTTCAAATCTAGTGTAAAAAATCTAGAATATTAAGAAATGTGGAAGAAAATTTAATGTAAAAAATCTAGAATGTGGAAGAAAATTAAGGAAAAGCAACGTAAAATAAAGTAAAGGTGATGTTGTTATTTTGATTTTTTAATATTAATGTTTTTTTATTATAAAAGAAACAACTATTATTTTCTTACAAAAAAATACATATCAGTGCATGATTAATGGGCTGAATACAGCTACAAATTGGAATGTAAGGTTTTTATTTTTAATAAATAAACAGGCCACAGGCTTGAGACATGCTTTTATTTTTTGTAAACGAACAAGGCCACAGGCTAATATTATATTCGTAACAGGTAACAGGCTAAGGCCAGTCTGACACGTTTAAATACAGGCTTGGCCCGTTAAGATCAAAGCTCGGCTCGGCTCGGCCCGTTAACACCCCTACTATCTGCCACATGATCTTTCTCATTTTTGGTGTTTATTTTTCAAACGTCCTTTTATTTTTCCATTTGGATGGTTTATATTTCTATCTAAGTTTTGAATTTCGATGATGCAGATTCTGCAAAGGACAGAGATATTTTCTGAATTCACTGTCCCCATCCTTTACTTTCACCTCGACTTCATCAAGCACTTTCATAACTCATAGCTATATGTTGAATTGCGAATTGGGTCAACCACATTCCGCTATGGTGGGATGATAGAAAATAATGACAAAGGAAAGAAGCTAGACGAAAATTGCTAATGAAATCAACAACTAAATAAAATAAAGGAAAAGGAGCCTAAAGCTATTTTGTTGGTTATTACTCTAAAGTAGCAAATGCATAATTAATGTAACGAATTTATGTTAAAGTGAGGAATAACAAAGTGGCAATAGTTTTCCTAGTTTCTCATGTTGCAGAAGAAATTATTCCTCTTCTGCATACCCATTAAATATACGGGACTCATTATATTAAAGAAAAAAGATGGATGAGACATTTTTATGAGTCTGTAATAGGGGAATAGTTTCTCCGGAGAAATCAATTTCCATTCAATTATATGACAACATGGTTTATTTTATCTCATTGATTGCTTGTCTTGGAGGATTACGTAAAGATTTTTTGTTCTTTCCATTATAGTTGATTATATAGTGTAGAAGTTGGGAGCGGTAGATGGATCAGGGATGGAAATTTCAGATAAGGTTTTGGTGATGTAGGCCCTATCTCGTGGGATTATATAAGTTTTTGGCTCATGCAGGCTTTTTTATTTGTAGGATTTTTTGCCTTAACTCGTGCGAGCTAGGGCCTAACAGGAAGAGATAGCCTGTTTTGATGACTCTACTTTATATGTAAATTTAGGGGTGACAATATGGGTTGAGCACGACGGCAGTGGCGGAGCCAGCATGACATGTTAGCAAGTGCCAAAAAATTCAGCTAGTGCCCAAATAGCTACGGTTCTTTGGCTACGACCAAAACGTGGCTAATTTTCAAAAATTTTGAACAGAATTTGCTACTTTTCAAATGTAGCTAAATGAACGTGGCTAAATAAGCCAGTGCCTAGGCAACTGTAGGCCACAACGTGGCTCCGCCACTGCCCGGCGGGTCAACCCGCCAAAACGGGACGAGTTGGGTTTATATATATTTTACAATTAAGTAGTATTTCATTTGTCATTAAATTTTTGTGATATCCATTTTTTTTTTACATTAGTACTTCTTAGAAAAAATAAAGAATAACAATTTTATTTATGACAAATGTTATCTTTATATGGAGACGAATGAGTTCCTAAAGAATGTTTTGACAAATATTAGTACACATTTAAGATTGAGATTGAGAAAAATTAAAAGAAGTGTGAAATAAAATAAAATAATATTAGAAAAATTAATAAAATATAATTTATTTTTAAATTTTAATTATTTATTTTTTTAATTGACGGGTTGGTGGGTTGACCCGCCAACCCACCATAAAACGGGGTGAGGTCATTTTTCCCACCCATATTTAATGGCGGGTTAACCCGCCCTGTCCCGTTTTTGGCGGGTTGGTGGCGAGGCGGGGCAGGCCAACCAACGTTAAAAGCATGTTTATAGTACTCACATTTAATCAACAACGAAAAACCATTGTTAAAAGTAGGGGGTGTAAATAGGCTGACGTTCAATAATTAAAGAAAATAATTAAAATAATATAATTTTATTATTCAAAACCATTAAAATAATAATTTATTTATTTAATTTAAAATAAATAATATAAAATAGGTCGGCCTATAAGTTTATAGGCCCTCTATGTAAAAGAAAGTCTATGAGATACTTTCTAAATAATTTTTTTAAGATCCGAAACTGTTCTATAATTTAATTCTTTCATTGAGTAGTTAATAATAATAATTTATTCCCCCCTCCTCTCCTTCTACGGTAGTATAGTATAGGATATAGAATCAGATATATTAATTAGCATTTTAATTAACATTTATTTATTTAGAATTAAGAAATCCCTCCCTCCTCGATGTCCATTCATTGCATTGCTTTTACTCAGTGTAGTGTAGTGTCTGATTGTCAAGTCAAGTGTGGCCCTCTCCAATGCAAATCAATGTAATGTGCTTTGGACACTTGACCACGCGCGCGCTTTTTAGCAGGTAATCTATAATAATTTGATTTCAGCGCAAATATTATAATTTAAAGTTTTATTATAATTAATTAAAGATGGATTGGATTGGGCCAAAACAAAACTGATCAAAATAACCAACCATTGCTCTTAGTCTCTCTCACCTCTCAATGCATAATCCGAAACATGCAGATGCAATCTCATCTCAGATCACAAATTTACAATTTACAATTTTCAAAGATTTTTCATCTAAAATTGGGCGGTATTTAATTTAATAACACTCACTCATTCCTCTCTTTTTTCTCTCTCTCTCTCTCTCTCTTCTCCACCAAAGAAAAACCCTAAGCCTAGCCCCCTTCTCTTCTCTTCTCTTCTCTTCAATCAAGCTCAGCTCAACTCACAATAACAATACTGTTGAAGATCTTGTTCAACAAGATAAGCTACCAACTACAAGCAGCTCCTCAACTCACAGGAAAGGAACTTTCTTTCGCCTCTGCTTTTATTTCATTTCATTTCATTTCGTTGGTTCTACCATTTATTTTAAGTGTGTTATTGCGTTTTTTCTTTTTTCTTTTTGTTTCAGCGACCATAAAACATGTATTTTTATTTGTATTTGTAGCTCAGCTTAAAAAAGACACTGAACAGAGGCATTTCTCCTCTTGATGGCACCCGACTCTGAGCCTCTTGAGTTGAGATTCTTCTCAAAAATCTTCCTTTACTTGCTGCTGAGGATAAGGTAACTTCCGATACCATACCATACCATACCTTTATTTTTTCTTAAATCCTCATTATTAATACTGTACGTCATGTATTTGTTTGTGCTCTATAGTCTATGGTTTATTCATTGTATCTGTATTGTTACTTTTGTTTGTAGTGATAAGTTTTTTATAACTGAATGAATCTTAGAAGCTCAGTTTCAGTTCACTCAGTATTATTACTTTGCCTCTGCTTTTAAAAAGTATATAAGAGGAGCTTAATAGTTGTTTAAGTTTAGTGTGTGATTAATTTGTTATTGAAGACAGTGGGTGATGTTAAATCACTGAGAGGTTTGAACCCATGTATAAAGCAGAGGAGGAGGTAGATGATCAGAATTACCACTGTGCAATTATAAACAATTAAAAAAAATAGACTTACTTGTCAGGTATTAGAGAAAGACCGAATGATGAATCAGATATGCAAAATCAGAAGGATAAAATCCGAGCCCACAGAACGTGTCTCCTTAAGACAATTTGTCCCCTCACTGATGCCTAAGGTAGATGGACACTTGTCTCCCAGGATAGAACGGATTTCGTCTGAAGAGTGGCGGCACTACCAGTCAACAGCCCAAACGAACACAACAAAATGCCAGAGGAAACTACACCGGAGTATGAAAAGGAACATGCAAAATCGGAAGGAGAAAAATTCCGGCAGAGTTTCAGTGCAGAAAAATTGGATCCATTTTATGAAGGTGTCAGTGTCTATTTATAGACAACGTAAAGTCACGTTCCAAAAGGCACCTATTCGATGACGAAACAACACATCCGTTGGACACGAAAAGACACATTCGTTCGACACGAAAAGACACATTCGTTCAACACGAAAAGACACCCATTCAAGGATGAAACAACATGTCCGTTAGGATGAAACAACATGTCCATTAGGATGAAACAACACATCGTTTAGGATGAAAAGATACATCTGTTTGTCGACGAAAAGGCACACCTTTTCACTACCAAACTTCTTATTCATAACCAATAGATTGTCTATACAATTTATATATATATATATATATAAATTCAACAATCCCCCACATGGATAAGAAGTCAAATCACCGTGACAAAAAATGCATAAGAGTATAAATGCAAAGTGTAATTTCCTCAACGAGAAACAACTGCATCGAGACAGGTGGAGTTACCTTTGAACCTTCTCTAGTGAAAACCTATCGGATATACTCGGTCAATCGGTGGTCTAGGTCGACTTGAACCGTCAACCTTTAGTGTATACCTAGACAATAGGAGTCACACAATTGCTTCTCTAGCATTGTTGGTCCTTTGTTGCGCCCATTTTGGCCGTGGGTCACCTGCCTGGTTCTGCGAGTGTTTTAGAGAATCGGCCTTTGAAAAATTCTCATAGAAGCGGCCCTCACTTCACACTCACATAGGTGATTTCTTTTGATGTAACTCACTATACATCATCTGAACACAACAGATTAAGAAATCATTAAAAGCCTAAATGCTTACCCTCATAATACACTGTCTTGTCTTAGGAATGAGTATGAGTTTAAAAACTCCACAGTGTTTGAACAGTCGACCATCACTTAGTTGTCTCTTTGAACCTAGTTCATGGGATCTCCACTCTTCTAGGTAGTGTTACCGCAATGCTCAACAATTGATAGGCCTTAAACCCATTCCTTTCGACAAATTTTCAACCAACTCTCTAAGAATCCCTTTGGTTAACGGATCCGCTATGTTCTCTTTAGACTTAACATAGTCAATTGTAATAATTCCATTCGAGAGTAGTTGTCTTACGGTATCATGTCTACGACGTATGTGTCTAGACTTACCGTTATACATGACGTTCTTGGCCCTTCCAATAGCTATTGGGCTATCACAATGTATGCATACAGATGGTACCGGTTTTGGCCAATTAGGAACATCCTCAATAAAGTTACGAAGCCATTCGGCTTCTTCACCGGCTTTATCTAAAGCAATAAATTCTGCTTCCATGGTTAACCTTGCAATGCAGGTCTGCTTGGATGATTTCCAAGACACACAGCACCTCCACCAAGGGTGAACACATATCCACTTGTGGATCTAGTGTCGTTAGAGCCGGTGATCCAATTTACATCATAATACCCTTTTATAACTGCTGGGTATTTCTCGTAATGCAAAGCAAAATTTTGAGTATACTTCAGGTATCCCAAAACTCTTACCATAGCTTTCCAATGATTTTCATTTGGATTACTAGTAAAGCGACTTAACAGACTTACTGCATAAGCAATATCAGGTCTGGTGCAGTTCATAACATACATCAGGCTTCCCAACACTTGAGCATATAGCTTTTGTGCTGTAGCTTTCCCAGTGTTCTTTAGTAAACTAAGATTACAATCGACAGGGTTCCTCACAGGAGTTATATTCAAACTTTTGAATTTCTCAAGAACCTTAGCTATATAGTGAGCCTGTGATAAGGCCAACCCTGCAGATGTTCTATGGATTTTAATACCTAGGATAACGTTTGCTATCCCCATATCTTTCATATCAAACTTACTATTAAGTAACTGTTTAGTAGCTTTAATCATTTGATTATTACTACCCATGATCAACATGTCGTCTACATAAAGACAGACAATGACAAATCCTTTTTCAGTATTTCGAACATAGACACATTTGTCACACTCATTGATTCGAAATCCATTTGATAACATAACATTGTCAAATTTCGCATGCCATTGCTTTGGAGCTTGCTTTAACCCGTAAAAAGGATTTTATTAAGCGACAAACTTTCCGTTCTTGTCCTGGAACAACAAAACCCTCAGGTTGTTCTAAATATATCCCTTCTTCCAGGTCGTCGTTTAAGAAGGCGGTCTTAACATCCATTTGATGTATTTGTAATCCATTCAATGTAGCTACCGCGATCAACATCCTAATGGATGTGATCCTTGTAACCGGTGAATAAGTATCGAAATAATCGAGGCCTTCACGTTGCCTGTAGCCTTTTACCACAAGCCTTGCTTTATATTTATCAATAGTGCCATTCTCTTTCATTTTTCTTTTGAAAACCCACTTACTTCCTAAAGGCTTATTGCCAGGAGGAAGGTTTACCAATTCCCAAGTGTGGTTGGACAAGATAGACTCTATCTCACTATTGATAGCCTCTTCCCAGAATGGTCCTTCCGGGGACGTTATAGCTTTCTTAGATGTTCGAGGCTCATTTTCTAATAAATATGTCATAAAATCATGTCCAAAGGATGTGGCGGTCCTTTGCCTCTTGCTACGTCTAGGTTCATCTTTTACATCCTCTACAGGATCAATATTAGTTGTAGCATCCCGAGGTATCACAACCTGGTCATCATTATTACCATTTGATTCTTGTATTTTCTTATACGGAAATACGTCTTCAAAGAAAGTAACTTCCCTTGACTCAATAACCGTATTAACTTGTATGTCTGAGACATCAGATTTATAAACTAGAAACCGATAAGCACTACTATTAAGTGCATAACCGATGAATACACAATCCACGATTTTAGGTCCGATTTTCAACTTCTTAGGTTTAGGAACCGCAACCTTAGCCAAGCACCCCCACACTCTAAAATATTTCAGGGATGACTTCTTTCCTTTCCATATGTCGTATGGTATGCTCTTTGTCAAACACCCCCACACTTCAAGATAATTCAAGGTAGGCTCCCTACCTTTCCATATTTCATAGGGGGTGTTCTTAATTTTTCTTGTGGGGTACTTTATGGATTGTACACGTTATCATTAAAATGATTTTCCCCCACAAACCAGACGTCAACAACATCATTTCATTTAATGTCTGGTTCTTTCTCTCAGCAATACTACTGGATTCTGAAGCATAAGGAGCCATCTTTTGGTATGTAATACCAAACTTTAAACAAAATTTCTCGAAGGGGCATCATACTCTCCCCACTAGATTGCTCCTTATGCCTTTAATTTTCTTACTGAACATTACCATAAAATAATATACAATTATTATGTCATTGACAACATTTAAAGCCATCACATTGACTTTGATCATGCCATGACTAAGATAGCTCTTTCCACGTTCATATAATACAGAATATTTCATTGGACATAAAACTTTTATATCCATCTTTAACACAGTGGAATTAAGAAAGAATTATCACTGGCTATCATAAAATCAAAATCGTTAAACATATATGGAGAGACTTTATGACTCTACAAAAATTGAATATATCTCACCATAAACTTCATGTTAACCATAAAATAATACACAACCAGCATATCATTTATGACATCCAAATCATAGGTAATTGAATCCAATGCAATACATAATTAATTTCCACATTTAAATCACATCTCAATTAATGCAATTAATCACAATGCATTCATACACATAAACGAGTAATGACACTCATTAGTTGCTTCATATATATTCATTCAAAGAAATCGAGAGATTTCCCACGAAATAAATGTATTAATTCTCCAATGGATCATCATCACGATATCCATTCGATGCATCATTATCAACGTATTATAGATATTAAAACGCATCCATTTGTCCTCAGATTACTTGAATGACAACAAGCAATGCTAATTCACTTGACATTCTAAAATGCCAAAAACTTAGTATACCACCTACAGTGGCGTGGTGGTTACATTCACATAAGAAATAAAATCACACTCCAATGGCCAAAAGGTTTCTAACCTTGGTTCCTCAAAAGATGATAGTACATCACACTTGCCACCAGGACACCCATAACGTTGGGTGTAATAATTATCACCTTTATAAATGATGTTTGTCCATATCCCAACATAGTTGGATTCATATCATGTAAGAAAACCCAATAACCGATTACATGATGGAGGCTACGTAATAACTGTCACACTATTTCGAAGTTGAGTTTGTCAAATCCGTAAATGTTACAGATGCCATGTATAAAAGAATAGAACCAGAATTTCCATATATATTTTTTTTTTAAAAAGGCAACTTCCTTCGACCTTAAAGGTATTGAAACAGGCCATATAAACATATATATAAATTGCCAGCCATGCGTGGAATTGATAACCGAGACTCATTCAATGGTTATTATTAACCGTAAACCTTCATAATATAATAATATATGCATAGAATTCTTCGGTTGCAATAAACCGCTGTGCACAAGCATTTAATAAAGTCAC